>NW_013952750.1:152947-170047 GCF_001266775.1 Austrofundulus limnaeus | reverse complement strand
GTGGCGTACGCAAGTTTCTGGGCTCAAACTGTGCGTACGCCAGTTTTATAAATCCGACCCCAGGTCTTTGCTCACTGTGTTGTTTTATTTTATGTTTGTGCAAATTTAGTGTCTGCACCCACTCAGGGTCCAACCGAACCCCCCACCACAGAGCCCCCTCCCACCATCCCACCTGCAAAAGAAGGTAAGCATGAGCCACACCATAAATGTCCAGTTCTTTCACGTGTGGGTGAATTTTCTGCACTCAAACATCAAATGTGACAGAACTTTTCTAGACAGCTGGAGTTCTGCTTTTAGTAAATTGTACGCTCAATCTGATGTTAGGTGAAAATTTGTGTAATTCCAGCCCATCACGGATTTCTTAATTTTTGGAGATTGGCTGATACTTAGATAAGCTCGATGGAAAAGAACATCTGCCTCCACAAAGTTCTGAAAATCAGCCACTGGCCTCTTTTGCTCTGCTGTGAGCAGAAATGTCCAGTTAAAACAAGTTTGAATTGTTTTAATGGTATTGTTCATTGTTTTTCAGTAAAATAAGATTAAAACATTGAAGGTGTATTGTGATATTATAACACCTGACAGTGTCAGTTATTCAAAAACATCTGTATCGGCCAAAATCAAAATTGGCAGATCAGACTTTTTATAGATCGGTGATCAGCAAGGACATAACTTCAGGTCTACTGTTGGGTTATGCCCTGGTTTTGGTTATACTCTCTGCCCATTGATTTATTTATTGAATTATTTACTTTAATAAAATGATTCAGGATATTTTGGGGTTAAAATACGTTGTAATGCTTTTACTGTGATTTACTTAAGTTTTTTTCCCCGCATTTTTTTCCAAAATATTTTACATTTTTATGATGCTTTCTACGACATACCTAAATTTCTCATTTTTCCAAGAGTATGTATTTACCTGGTGCACTACAATGTGACTAGGAAACAACACAAAATTCAACTAATGCAACCATAATGTGACAAGAGCAGACTAAAACCCTGCATGACATTTTCAGCAGTCGTGCTTAAACGTACATATACAGTATGACATGGTGAATTCTGAGCCTCCACCTACAGCTATCCTCGTCCTGAAAGGTCACCCTGAAACACTGGGTCCTCGGACGTGAGCCAACCCTCCCTGCTGAGCTCGTCTCAAAGCATTTGTTTAAGTTTCTGGCCTTTGTCAGAGCAGCAAAACACCTGGAAACCTTTACTCAACAGAAACGAGAGAAAAGTAAAAGCAGCGTGCGTGGATTTTCTGTAAATAGGACGGACAGCAAAAAGCAACGAGGTGAAAAAATAAACAAAAGGGTTGGAAACGAACACGCTGGAAGAAGCAGGGCCGCAGACAGTAAACAGAGAGGATCTGACAGAAGGTTATTTACTGAAAGTGGTGACCGTGTTCAAGACAGATGGTAAGTGACAGGATAAATAGAGAGGAGGTCAGAATTATCATCGAAGCTCCCTGCTCTCCTCTCCCTCCCTCATCTCCTGTGTTCCTTTAGAATTACAACTGTTTTATATCCTTTTTTCTTCTATGTAATTTATTGAGATCGGCAGGGTCATAACAAGGCTGGGAATGTTATGATTTAGAGCTTGAAAAGTCTTTAGAACCCCTAAACAACTTTACAGCTGCAATGATTCGGCTACTGGGAGTCATTGAAAATCACAGGACGAAAAAAAAGGCAGAGAGGAAAGTCACTGCAGGACAGAGAATAAAACCGAGTAGCTAACAAAAGGAAAGCACCTTAGACAAAGAACTTTTTGAAATTTAAAGTGCAAATACACTACATTTCTTTTTTTAACTCTGCAGTGTTGACTCAGCTCCGTAGACCTAATTCTTACATATTTACCCTTTTCAAGCAGACGTGTATTTGCAGTGCCTCACACTGAATATTCAGAGTCTGAATATATTAGATAGCCAGTAATTATTTCTATGATGCTTTGTCCTCCACTGACTTTCAGTCTGTATGAAATTACTTTTTGAAAGCAGAAACAAAAGGCATGAATGCATTTGTTTTCCTACCTTTCTGTCTGTCCAGTGTGCAAGGAGGCCAAAGCTGACCTGGTGTTCCTGGTTGATGGCTCCTGGTCCATCGGAGATGATAATTTCATGAAGATCACCCGTTTCCTCTACAGCACCATGGGGTCATTGGATCTGATTGGACCAGATGGCACCCAGGTCAGACATGGTCATGCCCACACTTGTCACTGCACCACAAAAAAAAAATAAAAATAAAAATAAATAAAAGTACATCAGATGGGTTGAGGTGAACCCCCGTGGAAAGATTATGAACAGTCATTATCTTACCTGTTGTAGACAGCTCTTTGAACAAAGTCACTTTGGAGAAATTGTTTGTTTCTGCAAACTTCAGCAAACTGACAGCTGCAATCATAGGTGAGCAGCGTGGATTCAGCATGCAGTCCTGGGCGGGGGGACAGTGCTGAGGTTGATGGAGAACAGGGAGGCGTGGTGGAAAAAAGTGTTGATGTTTTTTTAGTTTTTAAATATGCATTTTTTTTAAGTTTGCAATATTTTTAAACTATCAAATCATTTTTTCTCACATGTATATTTGTATTTAAATTACTGAAAGTTTTCAGAAATATATAGAAAGAAAGATCCATTTTTGGCCTTTTAAATCTTCAGGGGCCTCATGCATAAAGGATTGTGCAGCTTTCACACTAAAAGCTGACCACAGACAAATTTAGAAAAGTGCGCCGCACCAAGATATTCAGATGTATGAAACGGTGCACACGCAGGTTCCTGCACACCTTTCCTTTATACATCCCAATGAATGTGGAACTGAGCGCACGTGAGATACCTCCCCTGGCACACMTCCATTTAAATATGTAAAATAGATGTAAATGTGTCCAGTGTGTGAGATTCTCCTCAGATTGTCCTCTCTGAGGGATCAGAAATTATTTTTAGATGCCGGAAAATCATACATTAAATGGAGAATGAGTGGGAAAACTGTCTAAATAAGTAGTGGGGTGAAAAAATGAGTTTGCCACTCGCAAAGGCGTGTTGGTGTGTACGCGCGTGTGCTGTTATTTTCAGCGGCGCATGAGGCTGAGAAATATTTCCACCTTTACACGTGTTCAATAAATGACTGTAAACACAGAGGAATTTATGACTTTGGTAGAACTTAGAAAAATATTTATTAAATAGTTGATGTGAAGAAATGCGCATTTCCTACTTTTGTAAAAAATAAAATAAAACGACACGCCCGCCTCCTCCGCCTCATCTAGTAAAAAACTGATGCATGGGGCATACCCGGCACGTCAAAACTGGACATAAAGGGCTACCTGGCCAAGCGTCAATATATTGATGCGGGGGGAGTGAGCGTGCCGCTGTGTGGGAACAGCTGACATTGATCCATGCGCACAACTTTACGCAGCAATAAATCTATTGCGTCTTGTGAAGCTGAGGAATCATCACAGCTGAGCTGTTCTGAATTAATCTGCTGAGTTGACAACATTTTTTTTCTCGGTGAAAATTAAAAATGTTTCTTAGACAATTCACACACATTTTATTCTCCTCAGCTGTGTGTGCACTCCGCAGGCCTGCGCTCTGCGTGTTTTCAACTCGTGACAGAAATATAAAAACTTTACAGTTTRCAGACTGGACTGAGGTTCTGTGATCATTTTATGGCTGATCAATTTTCTTGTCTGAGGTTAAATGATTTTCAGTCCCGGGGTTCAGTTTCATGATCGTTCGAGTTAAAAAAAAAACTAAAACTAAAATAAAAATCTAACACCGTGTTCAGACGCTCCTTACATCCAGAAAACAGAACAGAGTCATATTTCTGTGGATTCAGGTCAGATTCATGACTTTGTGGGATTAAAATGAAAAACTTTGCGTGGCTACTGCACATTCTCACGGCAGGTGAAAACGTTGGTTGGTTTTAATACATCCCAACGTGGGCATTGAACCTGGCGCACGTGCGTACGCACCGTTTATACATGAGACCCCTGGTAATTCAGCAGATTCTCTTTTCAGTAACTGGCATCAGTGTTGTGTTTGTGGAATCTGCTGGTTTCTGTTTTTGTCCTAATGCAAGTTCTTAGAAAACTGACCTACGATACCAAAATGCTATTCAAAAAGCTTGTTGTCTTTCATGTTATGACATGTTGCACATTTTAAAAACAACCCTATATTTAGCAAAGCTTAAGTCGGTAGAGGGAAGAGATTATTTAATTACATAATTACTCTTTTAATCCGTCCAAAATAAAAGGTAGAAGATGTTTTGTCTTGGTTTTACCAATTCAAAATGAAAAAGTACTTTTCAAATTAAAGAACGTTTTGGTTTTCACCTTCTTCAGACGGTGAACAGTAATATTTGTGTGTGCGTGCACCCGTATGTTAAAGATATATCTCATGAACCACTTTGTGCATTTCAATGAGACTTTCAGTTAATAAGCACTGCATGTACTTCTACAGCCAGTTACAGTTTTAAGTCAACACAACTCAAGATGGCTGCCACAACCAACTGATACAACAAAACACAAAAATGTCTGTATTTCATTCAGTTTTCAGATGTTGAGTTGGTGTGGTTGTACCTGAGGGTTATAACGCATGCAACACTTTCATTCCCACATATGTCTTAACAAAGAAGAAAACAGAAAACTATGATACAATCAAAGAACTTTAATTTTTTTTAATTTATCAGACAAGATTAACGCTGCCTTTGAGGAAGTTTCCTCCCTTTCCCACGCGGGGAGAAAACTCTCCAGACTGCGTGTACACTAGCATACAGAGCTCTTCCTTATGGCAAGCCATCTTCGACCACATCTCCATCCTGCTGGTGTCAGTATATCGACCGTTGATGCGACAGGTCAGACCAGTGATGAAGACAGTCACTGTGTGGCCCAGGGATGCAGCTTCTGTGCTCCAGGACTGTTTTCAGTGCACAAACTGGCAGGTCTTCAGAGAGGCGGCTACTTATGAGGGAGAGGTGGACCTGGAGGATTACACCTCTACTGTTCTGAGCTTCATCTCAGGTGATGTCACCATCGCCAGGACAGTGACCTGCTACCCGAACCAGAAACCCTGGCTGAATGCTGAGGTGAGAGCTCTGCTGAAAGCTAGGGATGCTGCTTTCAGGACRGGTGAGGCATCAGCACTCCGAGAAGCGAGAAAAGAACTGCAGGAATAGAGAGGGCCAAAGCCACATGTCAAAATATGCAAATTAGGTGATGACGTAATTTAGGTGCTTTTAGGGCAGCCAGAAGGACCTTTTCTTACTGAGGAGTTGGCAACTAGCAAGCATTTTRACACTTTTAGCAATGCTTTTTTTACTTAACCTGCTGATACTTTTGTCTTTCAGTCAGTGTTTTCACAATTTGAGCTATCCCCTAACATTTTAGAACTTCTAGCTTTTTTTATCCTTTTGTTACCATTATATGTTAGCTAGCTTTTTTGCTACTTTTAGGCTCTGGCTCATGCTTTTGATACTGACAATTAGCTTTTTGCTATTTTAGCTTTTAGCCTGCTTTTTTTGGTACTTTGAGCTTACAGTTGGCCTTTTTACTCATTAGGATTTCTGCTGTCTTTATGAGACTTTCAACCTTTTGTTTGTCCCTTATTGTTTTTAGCTAGCAGCTACTGTAACATTTGTTTTTTAGCTTTTAATTAGCCTTCTGTTACTTTTAGCTTTATATGTAAATAGACATTTACTCAAAGAGTGTCTCATACTATTTTGTTTTGACCCAAATGTTTTTCTTTCATCTTTGCTTTTGGAGTGGATTCTGTGTTTGGCATTATTTTACGTTCCAGCATTACTATTTTTATTCAATACTCACTTGGCACTCCCATGAGAAATCAGAGTGGTCACAGCTTCACAGATTCTACTGAAAAGTTTGGGAAAGTGAAGAGGAACTCTATCGACTCCGTCTTTTCTCTCTGCAGGGACTTTTTGTTGCTGAGCTGTATTCGATTAGCTCTGCTCATTTGCTGCTGCTGTGTTCTTTGCCAGGAAACATTACTGCTCCTGCATGAATGGTGGTTTTAATAAGTTAAGTCTAGATGTATTCAAAGCTGGAATAAACATCAAGTGGTTCGAGCGCAGACTCCTGCTCTGTAGGCATTCTCTGTCTGAAGTTACCACAGTATCCCCATTTCCCCTGATTTATACTGTTTCTTATGCATTAAGGTTATCAATAGCAAAGTCAGGCTTTAACTTGGGGCTGTTTCTTTCCTGTCTGTGTGAACTGATTTATTTTTTTTGCCTCTTTCCTGCATGGCCTCCACTCTTGTCAGCAAGCCTCAGCTGGTTCATTTGTCACACCACAGAGGTGCTTGCTAAACCCTTTTGTTTCATTTGTGTAATGTCTGCTGTTAAGCACTTTGCTTCCCTCACTGTTCCCCTGAACCCCCCGAGCAGCAGGCTGCCGACAGAAAAACACTGACTGTAATGTGAGAAAGTTGGCTGCAGAGTAAAGAGAAAGTTGGCTGGTGAATATAGACTGACATGAGCCAACAACAGCACCATTATCAGGCCGGGAGGTGATGATAGTTGTCCGTCCCTTTTAGARAAGGTAATTAGATTGATTATAGCTCCCATCTGCGAGTCCCAACATCTGCACAGGATAGTTTCATCTGCAACAAATTTCCGTTTGACATCAAGAAGTTTTAACGTTTAAGTTATAATTGATCAATCTAAAAAATAAAAATCTTTTATAGTATTTGTCTTTTAAACAGTAAGTAATTTCTAGCTTTTATGTGTTGTGAACACTTTGGTTTGTTAACCATTAAACTTTGTGATAGTTTAAAAGGATGGTTCATATATCTTTAAAGTGTTTTTTTGTGTAAATGTTATGAATATCTTATATCAGAGCTATTCAACTATAACTATATTCAACAGGGCTTTTATGTCCTGATGCATCTGTAATCCAGGTAGAAAAATCACAAAGAAAAATAAGTAAGTCCTCTGGACGGGTTCTTCTTTAATGAAACGTTTCGTCTCTCCTGTAAAAGTTTTAAAACAACAGCAATTCACTTTTGTCTTTGTCTCACTCAGACTAGCCATTAGCTCATCAATATGAAATTTAATTATGTCTCTAAAGAGCTTTCTACAGCAGGTAAGATATTCACAACCTTCCCACAGTACCTGACTTGTGAGGATTTGAACTATCACTTTAATCAAATATATTTCATTATCAGGAAATATTTCAGTGAACTAAAGTAGTACTTCTTTTTTTATCCTTACTGTGTTAGCCTTTCAAAATAAAAGCAGATGTTTTGGGTGACAATCAGGCAGATATTGGGGTTGTTGGATCCAGAGGTCAGCTGTGTAGTTTTGTAACTCAGAAGAATTTTTTTTTTTAAATTTGGCCTCTTGCTGTTTAATGTCATTGATTTGAAGGCTGCTGAAACAAACCGGTAGTGGTAATGTGGAAATGGTTTTCTGATGAGAAAATGATGGACATACAGTATATAAACAGTGGATGACAAACTCTTCACTCTCACATAAATAATCCTTTTGAAGCAACAAAGTGGTTCAGAATAATGGTAGTGGAACACTGACTCATTTTGTTTGRTGTGAACGCTCAGCTCATTTCTCCGTCTTTGCGTTTCTCTCCAGGTGGCCGTTGCTCAGTTTAGCGACGATGCTCGGACAGAATTCCAGCTGAGTTCCCATGGCAACAAGGAAGCCCTGCTGGAAGCCATTCAGAAGATCAGCTACAAGGGAGGAAACACCAAGACAGGTGAGCGCAGGCCATTAGGGGGATTATTCTGGTAATAGCTCATCCCGTCACAGAAGTAAAAATGTTTAAACACACCCTGACGTATTGACAAAATAATCCTGAGAAGGAGAAACATTAAACCTTGTTGGTCCTGATGGAGCAATTTGGTTTAAAATAAATCATCCAATTAAACATAGTTGACTCAATACAGAGCTCAGTATTTCTCACTGTAAATACTCACTGTTTGATAATGAAATACATCCGTCCTGTTGGTGTTTTGCATGATTCAGTAATTAATGGTAATAAATAAAAAGTCAGACTGGTACTCCTGCAGTTTTGTCACAGTACACTGAAAAAAAAGATTTTTGGGTGTAGTAACATTTATTTAATTATTCTTTTAAATTTGACAAAAAATATATTCTAAACTACTAGAATTTACTAAATAAAAATTATGCATTATATTATATATCAATGTTACTGTACAAAAATGTAAATGCTAATATTATTTTACCAGTAATATTTAAGTGCTTTTTCTGGACAGCACATAAACATGAATATATTAAGTAACTTCTACTCTTCTGGGCTAAAACTGAGGGTGCATGCRCACACAAAGTGTCCTCATTCCCTTGCTTCACTTTTCAAGGAGAGGACAAGACATGGTCGAAATAAAACATAAGTTTTCAGGTTTCTTTTGCTTGAATACATTTGTTGTTGTGCAATAGTTTGATGGCATAATGTAGGTGATATTTAGTTGTCAGGGAACAGGGAATGCATATTGTAGCATTCTGCTGTGTTTGGCTGTTTGTCATGTGACTGCAGTGGAGGATTGTGGGTAGGATTCATGTTTGTTGTTGTTAAATCTTTTTAGGAAATTGGTTAACATTGTTCTTTCAGCAATTAGTCTGTTGTGTTCCTCTAAATTGTGTGTTTGTTATTCGTTAACTTGTGTAAAACCGTTCAGCAGAAGTAACCATAAGTGAGAGTGGTAGGCCTCTTCATTAATAAGACCTGTGAGTTTCTCTTTGTGTTGTTCATGAAGAAGAATCCAATAAAGGTTCTTCAAAACCGTCACCTGGTGGTGAAGTCTTGAACTACAACAAGAGCTACACCTCTCCCTGTAGCTGTGAGGTGTCATGCTACAATATTGTGCATGTGCACTGTAATAAAGAACTTGTAAGATTTACAAATCCTTGTAACAATTTGCACTAATATTTGTTAAGTAAATTTAAATGCTACAAATTCATGTAATATTTACTCTCATCATTATCTAGTAAAAGTCATTAAGAATATAGCTAAAGATTTGTGAATAAATCAGGTAAATTTAACTTAATTTGATCAAGGATATGTTACAAGATTTAATTGAGCAAATTATGTAAATTTTACCTGATTTATTCACAATTTTTAACTATATTCTCAATAACTTTTACTACATAATGATGAGAGTAAATATTACATGAATTCATAGCATTTAAATTTACCTAACAAATGTTAGTGCAAATCTTTTACAGGATTTTCTCTAGTAAACCTTACAAGTTATTTTTTACAGTGTACCTCCATAAATTCCCACAAAATCCAAATAAATAGTTGCAGTCTGGAGCCTTACTATCATTTAGGACTTATAAAATATATTTAACTAAAAATCAGGATGCCTGACGAGCACTTCTGTAAAAGCGAGATGAAAGCTCCCTCTGTAMAACCCAATGCCTGACTGGGTTTGTGATGCTACAGGTAATGCTGACAGTTTTTATTCCGCTAAAGTCTCACAGCTCAACATCTGTGCTGAGTAAATGTGTCCTACAGAGAAGCCTGTATGTTCAGGGTCTCATATCTCTGCTCCCATGTTCTTCTACTTTATTTCTAGCTTTATTTCTCCTACCTTTTTTATAATTTATTCTCTGACAGTAAGGTTTTAGTTTTTTTTTTAATTCTCTGGATTTCTTCTAAATGAACTTTATTTGCTTAGTTTCTGTCTCCTTAATTGTCTTTTTGCATGAAATGCATTGATAACTTAAAGAAAATCCAGGCTGATGCTCCTGCATTTCTCTCGTACTTCTACCTCCAACGTACCCACTCAAAAACACATTAATTTATGCACGCACAAAGCCAGACGTTTTTACCTTTGGGCCTACAAACGAAGAGGAGCAGTCTGTTTTGTTCAGCGCGGCTTTCTTCATCTGGTGGATTATTTTCCTTCTCTAAAATTCTGCACACCTTAACGCAGCGCTAAAACAAACAGGCAAAGATTCACTGCAGTCAGCATGACCGTTATGAAGCTTTAGGCACATAAAGTAACGTGAGGATGCATAATAATAATGRCATAAATATGGATTTTATTTAAATAACTCAACTAAACTTTTAGTTTGTGCTTACCTCATGAAACGCTTCACTTAGGGAAACTTACCGCAGTTTTTGTGTGAATTTGAGGTTTTGAGCAGTTTTCTATGTTCTAATATTTTAATTATTTTTTCATGGGTGTTTTAATGTTGTGGGGGGTAATCAGATTTTTTTTAACAAATCTAAGTATGCTTGGTGCTCAAAGTTCATGCATTATTAATATTAGAGCAGTTGTACTGTTGATTATGACTCTTTAAATTTTTTGTTGTAAGCTTGAAATCTTTATGGTCTTAAAACTTAAGCCATATTCATAGTCATTCTCTGGCTTTGATTCTTATAAATTGTTCCTGTTTATGTGATATTTAGACTTTTCACCCTTTCTGGGTCTGCTTGTAATTGAGTATCAATACACCGGTATCCTGTTATCTGTTCTGGTATTTGTATAGGCTCTGAGTATCAAGGCATTTTGTACATGAGTTTGTACAAAGGCTGGTATCGAACACCCCCATTCGTTAGCTTTGGATTTTCTAATCAAAACATTTAGTTCAGTTGTGTTTTATTATATTTATTTTGTTTTTACATCTCCACCGTCCAACTTAAAATCCAACATGGCCGACTTGTGTGTGAAAGTTTGTGATAACTGCAGTGAAAATGTTTATTTTTGCTTCTCTTGTGTCAATATAATCATTCAAACACTCAATGTTGTACAGCCACTATATGTGAACATGTCACTACAATGTTTGAATGCACACAGCAAGGAGAAATCCGTTGGGATTAGCTTGTAATGCTAATGGTGGTTAGCCTGATCACTGAGCACAACAAGAAGCCAATTCTACTGGTTTTCCGTGTTGCGACTGAAACACAGTAAGATCAGGTTTGAGGTCATTCCCTGATCTGAGTTCAGACTTACAACATTAGAGCCACCTACTGTTTCAAGGTAAAATTATACATTTTTAGGTGAAAACCTTTAGTCTGAGATATATTTTATGTGTACCGAGAGAACCCTCAAAGAAGTTTGTTTAAAATTGTATAAAATTCGCAGTGAAGCTCTAAATCCAAAACGGCCATTTTCCTGTAAGATTTATTCTGCTGGTCCCAGAGGCTCTTTTGAAGGTCTTGACCCATCATTTTAAATCAGGAGTGTTGAAGCAGAGAAACGTTTAAAACTTGTAGGACAGTGGACCCTGAGGACCAAGGTTTGAGACTTCTGCCTCTGAAGCCTTATTTTTTATCTCCTTTAGATAATTTGCTTAGTATTTATTTATTTATTGATAAAGTATTCAAATATACCCTTCCATAGTCCGATGGTTCATGCTTTCCCCCCTCATCACTCATTCTGAGATGGTTTGTGTGAAACCCTTTGTGCGTTTGTGTCACACCAACTTCTGCACACCTGAGACCCACGCTCAGCTGGCTGCAGAGCTTGAACTAGGAGCAGAGGTTATGTTTCTTGCTTAAAGACTTGAAATGAGTTATTGTCAAGAGAAAACAGTATTTATTAAATTTATGAATGACATGTACCAGAAGCTGCCTTTTAAAATACTGTACAGTCAGTTTTACTCTGAAAACTCAATAATATGCTAGAAGAGCAGTTTGAGGAGTCGGGTGCCTGAAGGTGATTTTCTGGTTTTGGCTCCTCACTGAATTTATTCATTAAGTCATAAGTGAGCCTCTAACTGACTGAATGGTTATTTAGTCCTTTACCCTGCATATACAATGAATGAGGAAAATGTGTTTTGACCATTTTCCACTGAGTAATGGTGCTCATCCTTGACACTTCTTGACTGTGTATTATGCAAGTTAGGAAACAGCTTTTCACCACTTTGAATGAAATACGAGCGGTCATTTTCTGGACCGTGTTTGTGTGTTAATGTGACGGACTCAGAGCACGTCTAAGAAATGAACTTTCTCCTTCCTAATTATTAGCTCAGAGCGTAATTTATATATTATTAGATTACTTGAAGTAATTTATTCCTGTGGTTTCATTGAAGCAGCCACACACTTGAGCTGGAGGAAGGCGGTTTTTGAGGATCTAAATAAAAATTCAGTGTTTGACTCCCTAAGTTGATACATGGATGGAGGTATAAATAGCCCATGAATAAATTTCACTGAATATAAAAAGCAGATATAACTTTTTTAATCATAAAATGTGTTTTCAGGAGTGGAGTAAAGCTCATGATTTAGTTATATATTTTTTTCTTAAATTGTTCCCTTCCTATTTGTATAAATGTCCCCTGCAGTCAACTGAATAATAAAGAATATTTTTACTTTTATTTCCAACTTTTTGCACTGTTTTTAAAACTGGATATGAATGATATATTGGGTAGCAATGCATAATAAAGTCCTTAAAAGGTTTATTCACAAGGTAGGTTCCTTCAGTATGCATGTACTTGTGTGTTAACCTTTTCTAAATAAGTGTTTGTTTTTCTATTAGTTTGGTAAAGAGATAAAGATTGAATGCTTCTTTTGGAGAGGTGGAGAGGATTGGTGAGGCTCAGCTTGGCTTGGAAGTAAGAAAGACGACTTTGAGGAAAATAGGTTGGGAACCACTTCCTTATCCAATAAATACTGGGCTGTTTTATCTACTGTTGTCAATCAAATCAATCAATTTTATTTTTATAGCACATTTAAAAACAACAGTGTTAAACAAAGTGCTTCACAAAGAGGAAAAACTTACAATAAAAAAGATCAAATAAGTAAAAACCAAAAGTATAGCAAAAGAGGATAAAAATAAACAAACTCGAACTCAAATGGAATTGTAATCCAGTGTAAAAAAAGTTAAGTATATAAAAAAGTATATTAAAGTATGTTCACATCAATTCAAAACCAGACAGCCAGAACAACTCTTTTCCTCGAGCGCCTCTACTGCACAGTTTGACTTGGCTCTCCACGGTTCCAGTGCTTTTCCACTGGCAAGAATTTGTGGAACCAGACCCCTTTTCAGAACCTACTTTGCTGTGGTTCCAAGTGTACCATCTGAAAACACAACATCAGAARACTGTCAGTCACTGATTGATTAGGAAGTGGAGTTCCTGGTTGCGTAACAAGCGCTACTCTAACAACAACCTGATCCACCATTTTAAATAACAAGGCTACCATTTCCTCCACTGTTGTGTTGTGTTGTGTATGTTTAATTGTTGCTAACAAATAGTTTAATGGATTATAATTGCCACCAAAGATGTGTGGAGTTAATTTTCGGGCTCTGGGATACGATGAACCACTAGAGCTGTTGCTGAAGTGTCATGGAAAACCACACAAACCATGCTGTAGAGGAGCTGGTGGGAAAAAAAGCCATTAGTCAACTAAAAAGGGAGTGATGTGGTCACCTGTTCACAAACGTGCAGCAGCGTTCTGGACAAACGGCAGGCGATGAACGCTGATTATTCGACACCCACATATAAAGAAGTGCAGTAGTCCAGTCTAGTAGTGATGAAGACATTGATGGGGGTTATGGGTTGCTTTTTTTTTTTTTTTTTTTTTAGGAATGAAAGTTTTAGCTTTGGCAATTAGACTGATAAAAGCTGCTTTTAACAACAACATATTTGTTTCTCAAATTTAGGAGCTGTCTAAAAACGTTCCAAGATTCATGATGAAGGAGGGACAAAACTGTAAAAGTGACAAACATAAACCAGTCTAGTTTGATTTTACACATGTTCAGTGTAATGTATCACTGATTAATGTTGGCCTTTAAAGACTCCCTGCCTTGACAAATTTCTATTTTCAGTTTCTTACATGTCTGGTTTTATTTAATCCTTCTGTTCCACCCATCCTCCTACATCTACTGCTGCCTCCTCTTTCCTCGGTGCCTTCTTTTCTGTGTGACTTCATGCCTGACTAGCTGTTGTAATTCCACACTTGCCCGTCATGATCAGAGGACAGTGTAGGAACAGATGTACCACTCACAGATACCCTACATCACTCTTTGCAGACAGAACATCCTATCATTTGTCATCGCTGACGGCTTGATTAAAATGAAGAACGAGACAAGGGAGCTATGATTTAGTCAAAGGGTTTACTATACACCGTTAATCAATTACACCTCACGTTCCTCTGTTGCTGTCAGATTTATGGGACACTTAAACAGTTAAAACTGTTCAACGTGTTTTAATACTTCACGTTATCAAGAACACAAGAGGAAGAGGGGGAAAATGAGAAGTCAAGATTTGAGAGGATAAATGATGAAGGACATCKTTTTATTTGTGAGAAGGTCAGCTGAGGATGAGGCGTGGATCAGTATGAACAATTAAAACCTGTTACTGTGAATAAAAATGCTCATGTTTGACATTAAACTGAAACAACCCATCAGTTAGCTTTCAGAAAATAAAGTTTTAACATTTAGATTAATTTGAGCCAAAAGCAGCGCAGTCTAAGTTAGTTTCTGCTCGTGTTTGCAGAGACTGAACATTGTACGTTATAATCAAAACCATCCATCATCTGCTCCGAGTTCAGACTTCTGAAATAGTCCAGTTCACTTTATTAGACCGAAGCAAAACGAGCTGTCAAGTTACTCTCAACACATTCGAGCAGCTACAAAGTGTACTTTTTGGAGTTTTTTACAAAAAAGYTTGATTATATTTAAGAGAGGAAAATCCCCCACAATTCTGGTTTGTGCTGAAATAGTGACATTAAAGGGGTAAACAAAAAAGTATTAAACAATTGTGGAGGTAATATCATCAAGCTTCTTTTTCTGACAGTTTTCCATCAAAGCACGCAGTGGTTAATGTGTATAAGAGGGAGGAAATGCTTAACTAACTAAATGTTTAGTTACTAATTTAAGCAACCAAACGTTTTGCTCCTTTTCATTTTGCTCAGTTCCAGTTAGTTTTCTTGGCATCGGTATGCCGACGAAGTGATTTTTCACAGGAGTTGTATTTGCAGGATAATGTGGAAATGATCCAGCTGTTTTAGGAGGTTCTCAAAATAATTAAAAGCAGCAATAAGTAATTTAGTTTCAGAGCTAACTGCATCTTTTTTTTAGAAAGAACAGTTAATTGAAGAGGCTGCGACTGCAGAGGAAGCGTCTAGTGGAGAGAGCTTCGGCTCCTGCCTCGAGCAGAATCAGCAAACAGTAATGATTTAATGTCCAGGTTTTACACAGTGATTCTAACTGCACAGCTGKAAATAAGTTGGTGATTATAAGGTATGTGGGGAAACAGCTGATCCKGACGGTTTAAGGGCTGTTGGTTTTATGTTCAACCATCTTCAGACCACAGAGCAATTGAACTTGTGTCTCTTTAAGCATTCAGGATTGTAACGACCTGCAGGACTGAACATTCTCATGATCAGTTTCACTTCAACACTTTCCCCTAACCACCAGAGTCAACTTTAGTTTATGTAGCTAAACAGACAAGTTTGTTTATATATATTTTTTGTTTCTTCTTAGGTCGAGCCATCAAACATGTGAAAGAATCCATTTTCACTCAGGCAGCAGGAGCCAGGAGAGGCGTTCCAAAGGTCCTGGTGGTTCTGACTGATGGGCGTTCACAAGACGAYGTCAACAAAGTCTCAAAGGATATGCAAACGGAAGGTACAGGTTTTACTCATCAAATAAATAATTCTATTAAAATCTAGGATTTCTGTGCTTGGATTATATGTTGTAATTCTGAATAATTCTCAGCTACAATTACATCAAATTATAAATGAATATCTGTAAAGTTGATGTACTTATAGGACTTTGTGTCACACTATAACTTTTTAGACAACTTTTTATGCCCACTTGTGAACATTTTAAAGACATCTACATTGAAGATTGGATTTTTAAAAAATCAGCTGGAAGCCTCTTTTAGGCGTGTACATATTGTGATGCTAACAAATTGATCAAATGTATAAATTATATTAGTAATTTATACAGAAAAAATTAATTCGTTTTCTAAAACATTAAAGTGTGTCATCATATAAAATTGGCTATTAAAGTTCTCTCGGCTGCTACCACAGCTAGCTTTAAAGTTAAAGTGAAAAAGCTGTAGCTGTATGTGTCTTCTCATGCCAGCCGTTTTGAATTGTGTTGACTCTGTGCATCCAAAGATACACAAACAAAAGCGTTCTGACAGCATGTGAAAGCAATCACTGTTAAAATAAGTCTTTAATAAATAATCAATCTGAATGTGATTTTTTTATGACTGATGTGTTTGTTGGAGCCGTCCCTTCAGCACAGAGCAGGTTCTCATTCTGACTCCCAGTAAATAAATGACTTCATGTGTTACTGTACTTCTCTCATCGTCAGGCTACATCATCTTTGCAATCGGCTTTGCGGATGCAGACTACGGCGAGCTGGTGAATATTGCCAGTCAGCCCAGCGATCGGCACGTGTTTTTCGTGGATGATCTGGATGCTGTGAAGAAAATAGAGGAGCAGCTCATCACCTTTGTCTGCGAGGCTGCCACTGCCAGTGAGAAACATATAAAAAAACATAAAAATGGAGTAAACTGAACTCAAACACTGACACAGAGGTGAGGATTAAACAAATCTTTTTTTTTTTTTTGTCTTCCAGCGTGTCCGTCAGTGTTGATGAGCGGTAACACAATGGCAGGTAATATGAAACAACTAGAACACATTTAAAGTGTGCCCAAACACCAACATTAACTTTGTAATAATCCAAGTTAAGAAAGCCTCGTGAATCAATTATGGTCACCAAGGTAACCAAATAATTGTCTTTCCTACTCCCTAATAGTCRTCTTGAGAAGCAGATAGAAACACTGACTAAAAAGTAAACTTCAAACATTCACTGTGYCAAAACGATCCAGCAAGTCAGATCTTAAAAAGTCTTTAAATAGAAGTAGCAGAACACTGAAACCACACAGCTGAATTTTTCTTTCCATAATGTTTTACATAGGAGATACTAAAGAAAGAAAATTTGCTTCTAATTTCTGAATTTTGACGTTTGAGCTAAAATATAACTGAAGTCTGTGGAAGCTTGGCTGTGCTCTCTGCACTCGGAGGGGAATTGAGAGAAATTGTGATTTCTAAAGGAAAAAAAATTGTATAGGTCCTCTGGACGGGTTCTTCTTTAATGAAACGTTTCTTCTCTCTTCCAAGAGACTTCTTCAGTCTGAGAGTTTCAGGCAAAATTCAGGCTTTTGAGTCCTG
>NW_013952750.1:151110-152351 GCF_001266775.1 Austrofundulus limnaeus | reverse complement strand
TATATACATACATTCATACATACTGTAGATATGTACACACAGGCATATACTGTATACACACTCAGCAGTACTTGTAAATAAAAGTTGGCCTGTGTTGGTAATAAAAGTCACAACAAGGAGTTTTTCAATGCAATTGGCAATTTTTGTTAAAAGAAGCATGGCTGATATGATTTGGACTCAGAATGCAGGTGGGACTCAGGAAACGTAGAAAAAAATAAACTGATTTATTATAAAACAAGGATGGTGTTGATGCAGCCAAAAACTTTACTTACATTGAACTGGAACCACTTGGAAATTCAGAAAACACAAAAGGAGGACCATGATGTAATGATATAACATACTTAATACCCAACTGATTTGTAAACTGACACAGAGGGATTACATGCATGAAAATAAATGAGGAAGTAACCAACAGCTGCACTGAACAAGACAAGACGCAGGTGGAAGTGGGTGTGTCTGGATGCAGAACTGAGCTGATAACAAAAAACCTTTAAAAACTGGAAAAAACAACAACARCAACAACAGACTGTTTAGGATCTAAACTTAGAAACTCTAATGCTGAAGTGATCAAGTAAAATCACAATACAACTCTAAACACAGAAAGATATTATTGTTAAGGGAGTAAAACTATGAAATCAAAGAAAAATGGTGGACCAAAAGATGGTGGAAGTCAGCTGTGCAGAGGTAAGAGTTTGACTTTAAATAAAGCTGCTGGATTTAAAAGTTCTGTGTATTGTTGAAGTTTTTTTATGCCTTCGCCCGAGGAGACATACTGTTCTTGGGTTGTCCGTATGTGTGTTACAGAGTGTCCGTTACTGTCTTGTGTGCAATGTAACACTTGCTGTTGATTTCAGTCAAAATTAACATGATAATTGTTCTTGGTCCAACAGAGGTCTGAAAACATTGKGTCCACTAAGCCCAGAAGGAGAAAAAAAAAGAAATAAACAAAACAAAAAACATCCAGCTCTTTCAGGGAGCCAGCTTTGTGTTTGCTAGCAATCTGTCAACGTGGTCATCATCACCAGGGGTCTCATTTATAAAGGATTGCATGGAAACCATACTAAAAGTGAACGTACGACCAAAAGGCGGAAATGGCGTACACCAAAAAAATTCAGATTCCTGAAACCGTACGTACGCACGTTTCTGCCCATCTTTCCTTTATAAATCACAGCCGCAGAGTTTGCGCACGAGGGCCCGCCTCAGGTTCTAACCTCTACACGCCCACACTCAACCATAAACAG
>NW_013952750.1:141905-150181 GCF_001266775.1 Austrofundulus limnaeus | reverse complement strand
GCTGTAGGAGGGGGACAGCTGAAAATGGAGGCCCCCACCTCTGTTTAATGATCGACGGTCTTTCTTTACAAATTGTCCAGAGGACCTATACAATTTTTTTCCTTTTGATTTTTTACCTGGATTACTGAGATGCATCAGGAGATGTGATTTCTAAAGCAGTGAGAGAGACTGAACGAAAAAAAAAAAAAAACCACAAAAATGCCTTGAATTTGATGTATAATTTGTATATGTACTAAAAAAAAACAGCAGTGAGAAGAATTTGTTAAATGTTGGACAGCTTAGATGGCTCAAAAGTATGTCTGACCTCACCTGGTAATTATAGTTTCTGTGGAAAAAATGGCAAAAAGTTATAAAACTGTAACTGCAAATGTGTAAAAACAAATATTAAATGTCAGTTCAGTCGTGTAAAGTTTCTGTGACCTGTTTAAATTTTTCCTGTGTCTTCAGTGATGCATGCTGGAGCTGCACTCCAAACATAACTTTGTTTCCTATTTGTTTTGTCAAAATCCTGCTGTTGTGTAATGCTGGGATCACACGGCAAGATTACTGACAATTTTTTACCCAGTTTTAAGAACTCTTCAATTACCGTGATGGCTCTAAAATAATCTTAGCAGATATTCCTGCTGTGTGTGGTGTGTTAAGAGTGATCTATTCAGCTCAAAAGAACATCATAATCCAAAATACAGAAAGCAAAAACATCTGCCATGTGCACCAGAAAGTCCAGTGGACAACAGAGACGTCATTTTGTTTTTTCTCTGTTAAAAATAATCCTCCAGCTACAGTATCACCATTGATTCTTCCTTGTCAGCCGTGTTTATTTACTCTGAACTCACGTGTGATCTCGAAGGGTCTCATGAGATTTCCCTTCTGACATCTGAGTGTGAGTAAAATCTGTTCTTTGCTGTGTGTCTGTCCATTCCACGCTGTAGGACTAAACCTGTTATATCCATTCTTTTTGATTGTCATGAGTGGGATCTCTCAGTCTTCGAAATTCATCCGACAATTTAAAAATCTTGCCGTGTGAACCTGGCATAAGAGGAAATTATTAGTTGTTTTTTTTTTTGCTAATTTCATCTATCTCATCCAATGCACTGCTCCTAAAATACACAGCACATTACTCCTGATTAAGCCACACATTTTGTTGCATAATTAGATTTATTTTTCAGCTGTAGGGCCTGAAAACTGACAAAAACTGTGAGCAGAATAAAAAATAAGGGTGCCTCATTGCTTATGCACCCGCACCCTTAATGATCCAGTAATGATGGTCCTGACAGTGGAGCTGGTAGTGTTTATGTCACCAGTGCTAATTGGTGATGATGATGATGATGATTGTGGTACCGCTTCAGGTTTCCGAATGATGGAGAAGTTTGGCCTGGTGGAGAAAGAATACAGCGCCATAGCTGGAGTTTCTCTGGAGCCCGGTTCCTTCAACAGCTACCCCTGTTACAGGTTACACCGGGACGCTCTGGTGCTGCAGCCCACAAGGTGAGGAAGGGCACACGAAGGTAGAAAAACATTAAAATTCTGCTTAAAGGAGGATTTATTTTCATTCCTGCTTCATTTGGTGAGCAAATGGAGCTTCAGCATATCATCTTGTAAGATCTAAATTAGCTAAACCTCCGGCTTCACTTCTTTTCATTCTGTTGTACTGAATTACTGCTGATCTTTTCTCCTTATAGATTCAGGATTTTCCTTCTGCTGTCAAATTCATTATTCACCCACATGTAGACAAAAACAGTGCAATTTTTAAATAGTTTCAAACTTGGTCGACAACTTTAACTATTGGTGTGTGATTGGTGGACATGGACTTCTGTTTCTTTAGGTCCAAATGCAAATAGAATGAATGTTTAAGATATTTTTATATGTATTTTTTTTAAATGTACACAAGTAAATAAGTATACCAGAACATAAAACCAAAACTGAGCCCGAAGCTTTTAGTTTGCTTCAGTTGGGCTCCTGTGATGTTTTCCTCCCTGTGTTGTTGTCATTTTATGAGCTTTTTCCAGCTTTTGCTGTCAACAAGCTGTAATTTTACCGTCCTCTTGTGTGATTGCTCCATTTTTTGAAAAAAGTTGGCTTCGAACAGTCTGAAAAGTTAGGGGCGACATTTAAAACAGAAACGCTCGGAGGCAGTTACTCAAAAGTCGCTGTGATCAAAAAGAGGTTTTGGTGCTCAGAATCGGTGCGAGAGAAGCAAAAAGCAGCAGCTGAAAAAAGACAGGTGGAACTTTTAAAAGACATCCAGGAGCACACGTGGCTTTAAAACACAGCTAACCCTGCTGTGTGTGTGTGTGTTGTTTTTATTTTGTGCCAGGTACCTTCATCCTGAAGGTTTACCATCTGACTACACCATTTCTATGATGCTGCGTTTACTTCCTGAGACTCCGCAGGAGCCCTTTGCATTGTGGGAAATCCTCAACAAAGACAACGAGCCGATGGTTGGCTTGATTCTTGACAGTGAGTCTGAAAAACCTTTTGCATTTTCGCTCCTTTTATTTTCTTTCTTCCAAATAAACAAAGAAAGTTTAGAATAATTTGTGCAGTGACTTCACACAAATAAGTTGTTTTGAACACAATGTATCTCTAGAAATAAAAGAAATATCAACCCCTCCTCAACTGATTAAAACTGAGCTCTTTTGTTTAGACTTTATTGTTTTAAACCAATCTTGGGTTGAATTAAGGAAGGAGCTTTGTTGTAGAGTGACTTCAACATACCAGCTTTTTTTTTTTTTTGATCAACTTATTTCTTATAAATTCAAGGGTTCAGGTCAAAACAGACTGAAACATAATATAATTTAACCAAAAAGATACATTTTTAACATCATTTTGATTTGTTTCTTACTTAATATGTACTCAGAAACTATCTTGTTTTTAATCATTGTTCAAAATGATTTGTTTTTGTATAAAAAATACAAGAGGTTTCCTTTATATTCTGATCATGTTGTAACTAATATTTATTGCCACTAATAATGTTATTGGCCTAGTGAGAAAAACAGTGAMTAAAACTTAAGTGAAATGAGTGAACTTGTATGCTTGTTGCTGAAAGCCTGTGTGTAAATGATGTTTGTCTTGAACCTCACCACTGGTCCTGTTTTTGCCCACAGACTCTGGAAAGACGTTGGCTTTCTTCAACTACGACTACAGAGGAGACCTCCAGACCGCTACCTTTGAGGGATCAGAAATTAAAAAGATTTTCCATGGCAGCTTTCATAAGGTTTGTTTCTGAAAACTGTGTGCTGAAAACAAAATTAGTGGACAAATATTAAGAATTAAGTGTACAGACAAATTCTTTAAATGTTTTAAGATTTGAGAGTTTAGAATAAAGGTTCAGAGTGATGTGATGAATCATGGGCAGAAGTGCCCCTGTCTTGTCACTCATATATTCTTTGCCTGAGAGCAATGACGGTGGCTGCAGTTCCATGCCCAACCGCTAGAGGCGCTAATGAGTCAAACAGTAAAGTCCAGCATGAATCAATCTTACAGAAGTCTTCTTCTCTTCTTTAAAAGACTTGAACAGTTTTGCAGAAAATATCTTTCAGCTGGCAAACAATGGCTTCATTTTCTCACATGCTTTGAAAATATTTTATCCATGTACAGTAAAAATGCATGTAAAATTGATGAGGATAATTTAAGCTTTTTTAATAATATTACATTACATTACATTGTTGGAACATGTGTGACCGGTTAATTTTAYACACATTACCAAAACTGAGAATTTATGTGCAAAGACATTGAATAAATACTTGGCCCTTCTATGAATATTTTGGCCCCTTGATGGCCCCTTACTCAGAAAAATCYTAGATCCGCCACTGCACTGAATCCCTGCAAAGTGTTGAAGAGAAACACATATGGAATTTAGTTATAGTGGTGTAAGAAAAAAGCGGACAATAATTGGAAGTTGGAATGAGTTTGCAAAAAAGCAAGTTCATCCTCTTCTAAAAAWTTTAATCTGAAATCACTCCTGTCAGCCAGGCCAGAGCCTGTGAGTTTGGGGCCTTGGGTCTTATCAGAAACTAAACAAAAACAAACCCTCTCAGCAGCAGCAGATGCTTGCTTTAAGGAATGAATCACACTTCTAAAGTCACATGTACATAAACCAAACTTCCTGGTCACACCCCAGGGGGCGGTACCTTATACGTCAGACCTTAGAATTTAAAACAAGCTTTGTTTACCCTGTGGAAGAGGGCCACAGTGATAGAAACATACTGACTCACTGTTTAAAGCATATGACTGCTCAAGGTGTAAAATACAAGTGTGTATCTTAAGTTCAGTTAAAAATACACAAACTTTCCTTCAGTGGTTTTATGATRTTGTGAACCTTTACTTACAAATGGCTCATTATGCTTAGTTTTATAGGAATGAAGTTGCATCAAACTGAGCAAACTGGGCTAAAATGCCAAATTCAGATGACATTTCTCCAACAAAAACCTTTTGTTCTTGAAAGAAGGAGTTTTGGAAAACTAAATTAAAAATAAATTATGGAACAAACATTCCCATCAGCCTGCTGAATAAATAATGGCATTGATTTGGCCTCAGCGGGCACAGTAAATGACTTATTCACAGTACGAGACACTTTGGCATGAAAAATCAGCCGCAGACAYGAAAAACTGTTTGGTGAGAAACAATCAGTCCTCACAAAGGTGTTCTCTGAAAAAAAATTCACATTTTATTAGAAATGCATGTGTTGTTTTGTCAAGTTTTACTTTTTTTTTTTTTTGGGAGATATTTTTTTCTCGTCTCTAAGCAGCAGCTGTTTTTTTTTAATCTCTACAAACATACAGCAGCCCACCAGCCTTTAGCTGTCTTTCTTTAGCTCAGTTCTGAAAATGTGTGGGAGTGGCTGTCCATCATTGTGTGTCTTTTGTCTTTGTCGGAGTACTTGACAACATTCAGAAAAGGGAACAGATGCAGAGGACTGCCAGACCAGAGGAAGTGTTCGTCTCCATTTAGACAGGATGACAAGTGAACCAGGAGTGTGTGTGTGTGTGTGTGTTTGTGTGGCCTTTTATAAAAAAGATTACCATATGAAGACACGGTGCGTTAAAGCAGGAAAAAACAGCAGGATCTGTCAACACTCACTGAAGCGCAGACAGACCCACAAACTGAGAAATAAAACCGATACAGGTGAGAGAGAGAAATAACTAGATGTAGCTCTCTGTTTGAGACACGAGGACAAACAGTCAGAAAATGTACGAAGGCATGTTGATACAGAAGGATTTCTTCACTTTCCCACACATGTTGCTCAGAGATACAGATGTTGATCTTGTGCCTCCCCAAATTAATAACACCCCAGTAACTAAAAAGGTACTGCAGTATTTAAAGGAATAGTCTGGATATTTTGAAGTGGAGTTCTGTGTAAACATGAGTACATACAGTATCTTATTTGTTGTAGATGGCTGTTTGAACAAGATTGACAAGCTAAAAACTAATCCAAATCAAAGCATAAAATGGATAGCTGCCATCCTAAAATAACTCTAATCTATAAAGTTTTTTTGAATTACATATCCTGAACCTTTACATTACTGTGAATTTTTCTTTGCATTGATCTGGTTTAAAAAATCTTTTAATGCAAGAAGTTCCCTCAAGCTGCACCAGAATTGCTACAGCTAGCTGCTTTTGTGCTCACAAAAGTTTTATAAGTATCAGTCAGAGTTAATGTCAATTTAAGCTGTGCACGATCAACAACGGGTTAGGTAAAAATCATTCATAATCTGCCCACAGAACCTTGTTTTAAAGATCCTGAACTGTCTTATGATGGTATTTATGTGCTTTTTTCACGTTTTTGAAAGTGAAGAAAGTGTGTTTTCTTTTCTGTCATGGTTCCGACAGAAGGAAGTAAAAGTATCATCACCAGCAGATGAATCATGATACAGAAAATTAAACTGCACTGAAAAGTTTGAAACGTTTCTACAGTTAATCTACGATACTTTAATTAAAGTGTACAGGTCTGTAGCTATAGTGTAATACAGAAAAAAAAACTAATGGAAAAGTTAAAGAAAAAATAAAATAAGATGACATCAATTAGTAATTTAAATGAAAATAATCTGAGCTAATTAGACGTTAAGGATGACTCTCTGCTACTAAAACAAGGTTTAGCTTAATCTCTGTAGAACTAAGTTAGCTGTGGCAGCCATCTTGAATCAGGCTGACTCCACAAGTTAATCAGTTGCACAACAAAGAACCAGTGGTTCAAGATACATTTTGCTAACAGACAAGCGCACACAATTGCACCTTTTATGGTGACAGGCAAAAACAAATCTTATTCTCTAAATAGTATTTTATTTTATTTATGAGCACTGACAGGTAGGTAGAGCAATAAAATGTTATATTTTAGACACATGCTCGTTCTATGCTTTGTAAAGATTATAAAAACCCTCATTTGTTTTTCATTCAAATATAATTATAACAGGAGAAATGTTTAGAAGGGTGCCTTTTGTTGTTGGCAAGGTAATTTATTTTTTGCATAACTTAAACGTGCTAAATTTTCTAAAGTAGACCTGTTTTAGCATAAATTTCAGTTAGTGCAGGAGTAAATGAAGGAAACACACAAACACAAATACACACTCACACTCGTTTCATTCCACAGGCTCTTCTCCGTCTTATATTTATTCCCTAACCACTAACATTAACCTTAACTTAATGCCACAAAATACCAGCAGATCGTCTGCCCCTCCGAAGGTTTTTTCGTGTTTTTTTCTTCTGTTTAGTGAAGTGTGCAAACAATCTGTGGATACAAAGAAAGATATTAAAAAGCAGCTGTTCAGAAAGCTGCAGAATAAGGAGCTTAGACACTAAATATGAACTTTAGCTGCAGTTTATTTCTACATAGGGAAGGAGGTTTATGCTGCCATGACCTAAAGTGCATATTTTTATATTTTAGCGGAGGATGAGCATGAGATGTAAACCCCCCCCTCATGGTGAAACATGCAGACACTAATGGTCCAGTTTATTACTGTCCTTCACCAGATCCTTTCCTCATTATCTGAACCACCGGCTGAATGTGATGGTTCATGGCTCGCGCTGCAGTTTTCTCTAGGCAGTTTTAGCTCCCAAACAGCCAGCTGCTCTGAGTTGTTGGTATTCATTTACTTTTACACATTTTTTGAGGAAAAAAAAAAGAAAAATAATCACTTCCAAAAAAAAAAGGCGAGGGTAATTAGCATCTTGTTGTTTAAACATTGTTTTTACACTAGCTGTTTTTTGTTCTGGCTGATTCAAGCCAGGGATAGTACGATGGAGTATTAGGCCCACACAATGAGATTTGTTTTATCATTATTATGAGATGAAAGTCGAAATTTTATGAGAATAAATCATAATATTACTAGATTAAATTCGTAATACTACGAGAAAAAAAGCCATAATCTTACATGACATCCATTTTCCATCCCTCATTTCCTCCTTATTTTCCTCACACACAGCCATGTGTCCATGTACTGTATAAAGTAGTCTGCAATGATTTGTGTCACTGTTAGTGTTAAATGATTTCATCCAAATTCGCTACGTGCCGACTAAATTTGTCATTGCATCCATGAATTACAATACGGCTTCAGTTTATACTTGTTTGCAAAATTTCCAAGTCCTGCTACTGATAATTTGATGCTAATGTGCAGATTAAAGATTAACTATTTATTTTTAAGCATTACTAAAGAACAACTTGACAAGTTGCTCAACATTCCTCATTTTAATGCAGTGGTAACTGCATGCTTTTTCATGTAAAGGCTAGAATATTGTGACTTTTTTCTTCTAATATTGTGACTTTAATCTCACAATATTACGACTTTATTCTCATAATATTATGACTTTAATCTCATAATATTACGACTTTATTCTCATGATATTACGACTTTATTTTCATAATATTATGACTTTAATCTCATATTATGACTTCAATCTCATAATATTACGACATTATTCTCATATTATGACTTTAATCTCATATTATGACTTTAATCTCATAATATTACGAGTTTATTCTCATAATATTACGACTTTATTCTCATAATATTATGACTTTAATCTCATAATATTACGACTTTAATCTCGTAATATTACGACTTTATTCTCATAATATTATGACTTTAATCTCATAATATTACGACTTTAATCTCATAATATTATGACTTTAATCTCATAATATTACGACTTTATTCTCAATATGACGACTTTAATCTCATAATATTACGACTTTATTCTCATAATATTATGACTTTAATCTCATAATATTACAACCTATTCTCATAATATTATGACTTTAATCTCATAATATTACAACCTAT
>NW_013952750.1:140070-141895 GCF_001266775.1 Austrofundulus limnaeus | reverse complement strand
CTCATAATAATATGACTTTATTCTCATAATGTTATGACTTTAATTTCATAATATTGTGACTTTAATCTCATAATAATATGACTTTATTCTCATAATGTTATGACTTTAATTTCATAATATTGTGACTTTAATCTCATAATAATATGACTTTATTCTCATAATGTTATGACTTTAATTTCATAATATTGTGACTTTAATCTCATAATAATATGACTTTATTCTCATAATGTTATGACTTTAATTTCATAATATTGTGACTTTAATCTCATAATATCATGACTTTAATCTCATAATATTATGACTTCAATCTCATAGTATTGCAACTTTATTCTCATAATATTTTGACTTTAATCTCTTAATAATACGACTTTATTCTCATAATATGACTTTAATCTCGTAATATTACGACTTTAATCTCATAATTTTATGACATTAATCTCGTAATATTAGGACTACTTTGTAAAATATGGTGAGTAGACCTTTGGTATTTCTTTAAACTGAAGCGGTTTTGTTGTGACTTTAAAAAATCTGGATGTTTACATCATTTTAGAGCATTTTTGTATTTGTAACAGCGCTGTTTTCTTTCTGCCGCTCAGCTTCATGTCACAATCAGTAAGACGTCGGTGAAGGTGGTGTTGGACTGTTCTGTGGTGGGAGAGAAACCAATCAGGGCCTCTGGGAACATCACCACAGACGGAGTGGAGGTCCTCGGACGAATGGTTCAATCCCGAGGCAAACGAGACAGCACTGCGCCCGTCAGTATTAAATTATTGTTGTTTTTGCATCGACATCGAGCCCCGATAAGTATTATTTCAGTTAAATTCATTTTATTTATAAAGTACCCACTTACAGAACACTACCAGTCAAAAGACTGGACACACCCTCCTGTTTTTTTCTCTTTTTCCTGCATTGTAAATCAGCATAGAAGTCATCCAGACAATGAAGGAACACACGTTTTAAGTAACCATGTTGCAAACCCAAAAGCGTCAAACAAACCAAAATGTGCCCCAGATTCTAGACCACTCAAAGCCCGCACCCCTCGCTCTGGCCATAGACATGCACGCTTTTAGCATTCTTTTTCCACAGTGTAGGGATAAAGAAAACAAAAAACATTGAAAGAGAAAGTGTGTCCAAGCTTTTGACTGGTTGTGAGTATAAAATAAACCATCTAGTGCTGCTAATGTTAGGATGAAAAACACACGAAACTTAAATAAAATCCATGTTATTGTTACTGAGTTGTTGGGATCGATTTTATTATTATTAGTGGCTAATATTTAGTAAAATAAAAATAAAAATAAAAAAACATGCATGCTGTTGCCCCTGCATCACATGTGCATATATTACTCATATGATGTTTGGGTCAAATGAGCATAAACACAAGTAAACATTAGAAAAGAAAAACAAGATTTTACTCTAAACCTGTCCCTGAACAGCGTATGTACAGTTCGTGTTTGCAGTTAAACAGTTGTTCCCAGTAAAATGGAAATACTAAAAGCCTTTAAAAGCGAGTCACTTGGTGGGAGTTTGTTTAATTAATTCCAAATTAAAATTGACAAAAGGCCACATACATGCATAAAATCTGTCCTGTTTGGCAAACACAGGCAGGCAAGACTGCAGATCATCCTGAGCTGCCAAGAATACTGAGTGAGAAGTATCATTTGGATTGTACTTCAAACGTGCTGAAAATATAATTACCTGATTTAAAATTTGTGTTTGAATGTTTTTACAGAAGTAAAGCTAATATGTTATTAGTTTTTTTCTCATTGTATTGTCCTGTATTGGACAAGTAAAAAAGAACCTCTTTTTGTTTGATGTATTCTTTAAA
>NW_013952750.1:137455-139490 GCF_001266775.1 Austrofundulus limnaeus | reverse complement strand
ATATGTATGTATATAATTTTCTGTAGTTTTCCAATTGACAAAAGTGGAATACAGCCCAAAATAATTATTATGAATCTGAGTTAAAGCTCTAAATTAAAGCTTTTTTTAGTATCTCAGAATTTGTTAAATAATGTATATTTTTTAAATTTTCTTTTATTCTCATACTGAATTGAACTTGACCAGTCTGACTATTCAAATGTATTTTAACTTATCTTAGAAATGGTTTTAAATAAGTGAAATTTGTCATTAATTTTTATAATAGGCCATGTAAACAAACAAAAACTCCTGACATGATGAAGAAGAAGAGAGGATTGTTGAAATAATAAAACAATAGTAGAAAAAGAGAAGAAAAATCTTTTTCAATGGTCTGATATTGATTTACCTTTCAAGATGATAAAATAGTTGACTTTATTGAAGTCAGACCCCACAGTTCCAAACACCACATTAGGGATGTTGAGATAATCTTAAGAACCTTATCTTAAGTTTATTACTTAAGATTTTTAATGGAGATTTTTTGTTTTTTGTGAGGAAATTTAAAAACATATTTCAAATTCCAAAATGGATTTTTTAAACTCATTTTAAGATGGATCCAAAGATGTTAAAGCCTGAAGTTTTCAGAATCTATAACATAACAGCCTACCATAGTTGTGCCTGTGCTCTATCCGTTTGAGCTCTAAAACAAAAAACAACAATAAAACTAATTCCAATGGTTTGTATTCACATCTGTCCTACTTCTTTCTTATCCTGTTATTAATAAACCTTGATCATGTGCTGAAATTATAAATAGGTGAAAAGAAACTTTAGGAATGATCAAAGAAACAAAAAAGTTATAAATGTCTTAGAAAAATCCTTAGCGGAGGTAAACACATTCTTTCTCTGTATTTTAATGTCATTAATGTGAACATTAACAATTATTTCTTTATGGCTGCAGACAAAATGTAAATGAAGACAATACCATTCAGGGTAGTGATGTAGACAAGGCCTAAAAGTAAATTCTAAAAGCCTATTTTTAATATACTTTAATTTCCATTAGAGATTTAAAGGGTGGTTCTAAATAGATAAAACCAGTTTTAAGAGTTTTACAGTTGGTCAGGCTGTTTGTGTTGTCACTATGCCTGTTTTAAGATGCAGATCAGTAGTGTTTATATACTTATATACTTTTTTTGTGGTTAGGAAGCTGAAATGACTGAAACAACAGATTCAGTCTAAAGACAGCTTTCCACAGTTAGTTATGTATCTGATAACTAAGTCTGATTCAAAGGATGGATATTAACTCATCTCATGAGTGGATGATTTAATTAAACTTAACAGCATCTTGACTAAAGTAGCTGTTTATTAAAAGGCCTTGTCTACAGCTTTAATTGCTAAAGTTTGGAAATGATTAACTCTTAATCCCAACACTTGAAACATCCCCTTGTGCCACAACATATCCTCCAGTATTTCTTTATTTATTAAAGCAAACCTGATATGCTCAGTTTAATTCCAGGTGTTCATTAATGCTTTTACAGTAAATATGAGCCAAAACATCTGTCGCCTCGTGTCCTGTCAGAATGCAGCACACATCGTTGCATAACAGAAAAGCTGACGCTCTGCTTTTACTGATGCTCATATTTTCTCTGTTTTGCAGTGCTCTGCTGTAACCGATACTGTTTTATTCTCAGCATTAATGACACTGATCAGGCATATGTGTGTTTACAGTTCCAGCTGCAGATGTTTGACATCATCTGCAGCACGTCCTGGGCCAGTAGAGATAAGTGCTGTGAGCTGCCCGCACTGGTAAGAAACTTTAAATGAGTCTGCTGTAAAACAGCTTCTAGTATTTCAAGTAGTGATTACAGCTCAGGTCAAATCCAGACGACTGATTGGAATGATTTTATTGTTCTTTTTACAAGGTCTGATGAGTTTACCCTCATTAAATACACAACTGTCATTAAATCACTGTATTTATCTGCACAAAGTTGCCAAATGTACCTGTAACAAATTTGGGAAGCTTGTAGATGTTTTGAGTTTAATTCTGATTTATGTATATATATAT
>NW_013952750.1:124060-135589 GCF_001266775.1 Austrofundulus limnaeus | reverse complement strand
ATATATATATATACTGTATATTAGGGGTGCAATGATGCAGAAAATTCAAAACAAAACTGAGAACTGTCCTTGCCCTTCTTAACTTGTAATTTGTTGAAATTATTTATCAACATTTGTTTAACCTCAAAATTACAGTTTTTAAGTTAAACGTTGCTGAAACAATACGTTTGTCAGTGGATCTGCACTCGACAGTGCAGCCTAGGTGGAATAGTTGAACACAGATCAACTGAGCCTTCAACACAGCATCTTCAGAAGACAAGTTGATMAAATACATTTTAATAATCTGTATTGTTCAATTGTCCTATTGAACCTACTGCACCGTATTGAAACGATTCGGTACAGATGCATGTATTGTTGCACCCCTGACATTTATAGAAATGTGTCTTACTCAGTTCAATAGATATCAACCCCTTTGGAGGTTTACCTGTATCTTGTCATTTTTACCAAAAAATGCTTGAGAGTAAATGTGGGAGCATCTGCAGCGCAGAGGAGCTTGGAAAGGAGGACGGGGAAGTTGGGAACTTATTTGTAGCAGCAGAACGAGTTGGGAGATGGTTATCTAATTTTATTTATTACTTTGTTTTTTTTACATCCTATCTGTGAGACGTAAAATACATCTAAAGCGGATTTTTTTTTTTTTTTTACAAAGTGAGATTTCTCGACACAGCAGTAAATCTGCAAATTGGGGGAAGGTCCATATGATTTAAAGAGGGTCCATACAAGTTGACCTGTTGGCACAGATACAGCAAAGAATGACGGCCCTTTAGTGGCCCAGATGTGGTTTGCCAGTGGTGGTCCATGCATGGACCAGCACCACATAAACCAAACCAAAAGTGGTTAACAGTTGATCTGAAATTCCTTAAAAGCCTTTTGACATTTTTTTTTATTTTATGTAAGGTGTCATGCTAAAAGTAAAAACCAGAGGAAGTCGTCTGACACCCTGGTTTTCAAAAAAAACCTGTTTACATCTGGAAACATTTACATGATAAATGGTCTGAAATTAAATACCGCTTTATCAAGCCCAGTCAGATCCCAAAGTGCTTTACACCTACAGTCATTCACACATTCACACACTGATGGTGCTAAGCTACATTGTAGCCACAGCTGGCCTGGGGCCCACTGACAGAGGCGGGGCTTCCATGCACCGGCGCCACCGGACCCTCTGACCACCATCAGTAGGCAAGGTGGGTGAAGTGTCGTACCCAAGGACACAACGACTGAGACAGCTGGAACAGGGGATTGAACCGTCAACCCTCCAGTCACAGGACGACTCCCCTAACCACTTTGCCACAGCTGCAGAAACTGCATCGTTTTTGCCCACCAGTGCAACAAAAACTGTTAAAGTTTCTTAAAAATATTGATTCTGGTCTCGTGTTTATGCTGTAGTTTAATAATTTAACTGTAATCAGTCGTGTCAGCAGCCAAGGAAACAAAACAATCCTGTCCTGTTTTCAGAGAGTTGAAGAGCAGTGTCCTCCCATGCCTCACGCCTGTACCTGCTCCCAGGACAGCAAAGGACCTCCAGGACCCTCCGGACCCCCTGTAAGAACATGAAAATACCCTTTTATACCAAGATTTATTTGCACATGTGCTCAAAGTGCATCTAATGAACATTTAACTGTGTTCTTCTTTTAATGTTTCCAGATTCTTTTCACAAATTTCTAAACTCACAGTGCCACATAAACTCTAACTGCATTTTTATTTCCTCCTCATCTTTCCTTTATCTCATAATCTTTGTTTTGCACCTTTTGGTGCTGAGGAGACTTGGCGTGTGCATCAACAGACGTTTAGAATGAGAAACTAATTACGGGGAGCTACCATTTATCACAGCTGATTACGGGTCTCTGAACTTTTCTCCTTATCTGAGAGGTGGGATTTTCTGTGTTCATCTGTTGGGTTAAATCTACAGGTCAACCTTTTTGCTCATTTAACCTTCAATATCTGTTTCTTTAACAGAATCAGACATTACATTTACATACTCAGTCAAATAATGAAATGTATATTAAACTCACTTTTATTTATGGTTAGAAAAAAATTGGCAAATTACAGGTAAGATCATTTTTAATCAAGTCCATTACATCTGTTTTGTGAGTGCAGTCTTTAAAAGGTGGAAAATTTTCTACARTTCTTTACTGTTTTACTTCAGACTTTGAAATCCTAAAACATGAATTTAATAGATGGATGTTTGGACTTGTCCCGTTACATCTTTTGTCATTGATTTCATGAATGAAGCTAAATAATAACAATCATTTTTAGAGCTATTGCATCTGAACTTAAACTAGGAGGCAAACGAAAGGTAAAACAAATGATAAAAATCAATCTGATCATCAGATTAATCAAATCCTATTCAAAAGAAGACATCAGTTATAAATAGGTGTTAATTAATCAAACATTGTAATAATTTTTGTTTTTTATCTCTGCTACGAAGAATGGTTCCAGATAATAATCCCCAACGTTTTCTTCTTTACTTCCATGTTTACATTTTCAGTCAGATCAGACGTCTTTTTCCTGTCTCACAGCAGGAGGCCTCTCTCTGTTTCTGACTGTATTGATTCTCTGATCAGCGATGTCTGATTTGATCCAGACTCCGCTCAATACCGAATATCAGTCACCAATCAGCCTCAGAAAAACAAGACATGCTGAACCTGCCATCTGCCTTTGTTAAAACCGAACAGTGCCTGCGCTGTTTTAGATCCAAAATGGAAATTGGTCTCTGGCAGCAAATTGTTCTGTTAAATTGTAAGATCTRTGTTTTCTTTTCCTCTCATTATTGAGGGCTCGTGTCTGAATTCAACCATAATTGYTTTGATTGCATCTGCTGGAAGCTAGTTTTAGTTTTTTTTATTTTACCTTCACATGTAATTTGACAAAAATGTCAGATTTCAGACAGCAGTTTGACCGCGTTAAACTTTTTATAATGAGAAATATAAAATTATATAGATTTAAAAAATAAAAACTGGAGGTGAACTGCACAACAAGAAACAAAGCTTACTGTATAAAACGCAGTTCATCCACTATGGCTGATGTCTTGATTTTACATAAGCATGTCTCCTCTCTTATTCCTCACTGAGTAACCCTTCTGGCAGAAGACTTTAGTGACTACCTGGCTCCCTCCTGGTTCCCTAGAGAGCCTCGTATAAGCAAACACAGAGGGAGGATCTGTAACAAATGAGCCAATGATCAGCAGATGTGGGGTTGTTTGGTTCCTGGATAAACCTCAGGACCGGAGAATCAACCCAGAGTTTATAGCTGCTGACTCCTACTTTGAGTCAAAGGTACATTATTGTTATGTAAAGAACCCTCCTGACCCAAAATACAGGCCAGTTTGGGCCAAAATTATACGTGTTTGATGGTCTGGTCAGACTTTTGTGGTGCCTGGAGTGCACAGAGAAAACTAAAGGAGACCATCTAAAGTTGTGTTACTCTGTTTRTTCATGTATAATATAAAAAGTTTAACCCTGAAAATCATCAATAAAGTTGGAGGGTCATAGCTATTAGACAGGGGAGTAAATTTTGATTGATTCTTTTCTAAAGTATTACCACAATTAATGTAAATCTTCTCTTGTATAACATTGAAATATTGTGTCGCTCGGCTAAATTATCATAATTTGTTTCTCTGTCCTCTTGTTGTACCTTGGGCATAGCAAAGCATATAAACAACAACTAGTTGTTTTTTTCTTTCACACCAGAGTTGGAGCTGGGATTATTATTTTCTTGTTAACCAYGGCACAGAGMTGGAAAGAAGACATGGATGTCAGTTGCAGAATTGCATGCTCAATAGAACCAGAGCAGCTGCTCCTATCTGATTTAGTTAAAAACTCAAATGGCATAAAAACAAAGCCTAATTTAAAAATAATATGTCAGGTTTAATTTGGGCTTGGGCCTCTGATTATTTAATTAGTTGGGGTGGATTAGGCTCAGACACAAGGTCTATTGGCCCGAGTATTAGGCCTGATCTAAACTCTACTTTAGATATCTCTTTGAAAGATCTCAGTTTGATTTGATTTGATTTGATTTGATTTATTGATTTAACAGAAAAAGATYACTAAAAATCAAGMCTGACTCAGCATAATTGCTGTTTTACAGCAGSTTCCTGTTCTGCAGCACATAAAACACTCAGAAATACAGCATCACAATCACATCATTATACACCATAGACACAAAGACAAACAAGCATACCAAATTTCAGGAAGGCAGCATTTGCAAAATAGGACGTCTAAATATGAGCACAACAAAAAGTGTCCAGCAGATGGCAGACAAGATTCTTCTTAAAGGGCTGTAGTTTTGAAATGGRCTTTATGTTTTGAGGAATGTCATTCCATGCTTTAGTATAAACATAGAAGAAAGACCTCTGGCCGTAACAGTTTTTAAAAGTTGGTAATATCAGTTGTCCTTTTGTAACAGATCTAGTTGAATGACCACTTCCAGATATTGATTTGGGCAGCAATGCACAGAGAGTTCCATAATTGGCACCTTGGAAGATCTGAAAATATAAATTAATACCACTATACAAAACATAATTCTGAAAAGTCAAGGCATCAGACAATAAAAGAACTGTACAGTGATGAGTCCAACCAGTAAGTTTTTTTTATGAATTTTGTAGGCCCTGTTGTAGAGCCTAACTATGGTTTCTAAGATTTCATTTGTTGTAAGAGACCAAACAGGTAAACAGTACGACATGGTTGAGAGTATAATGGCATGAAGATAGATATTTGAAACAGAAGATGTCAGATTGGATCTAATTTTTGAATAAACGTATAATTTCTGTTTCAACTTAGTGGTTAAGACTTGTACATGATCACAGTTTGAAGAAATAAACAAATTCTGTCTTAACTGATGTGTTTGCTAGCCTTAGCAGAGCCAAGATCAGAGTGGATAGCTTCCATCTTAAATGGGTTCAAGCTTAAAAATGAAGCACCAGTTCATGAAAACATTTATTGTCAGTTTTAGTTCATGGTTATTTTGATAGAAATAGGTTGTTCYGGTCAGAAGTGCCCCAGGCTGCACCAGACATGCTGCAGTTTTCTTCTAAACATAGTGAATAATGTTGTGATGCTAGACTGACAGCTGTTTTTTAGAAAAACACTCAAACTGGTACAAACCTGGAATTTACTGGGTACCTTCAAGCACCAGGCTGTATTATGAAGGGACTTGTTAGCCTGTACTTTTATGGTTTTATGGTACTTCWATTAGAGCTCTCCAGGGGCCACATTTTACATCACTACTGGCTTGGAAGTGTGCCGAGGCAGTCAACCAACTGGGGAGAGTTAACAGTGTTACTATTAAATGGGTACCAGGACATRCTGGCATTWATGGTAACAAGAGAGCTGACTACCTTTTAAGAGCTGGTATTCAAGCCCACTTTAAAGAACCAGAGCCTGCTATAGGCATTTCAACAACAATCTYTGGCAGCACGACGGCTCAGTGATTAGYACCGACGACCCACAGCAAGAAGGTCCTGAGTTCAATCCATGGTKCGGACCTGGAATCTTTCTGTGTGGAKTTTGMATGTTCTCCTCGTGCTTGCRTGGGTTTTCTCCGGGTACTCCGGTTTCCTCCACAAAACATGTGCAACAGGTTGCCTTCAGGCCCAGGCCTCCCTTGAAAAAGAGATCTGAGATCTCAATGGGACTTGCCTGGTAAAATAATGGTAAATAAATAATCTGTAGGACTGCCCTACAGGCATGGATCAGACGTCAACACTCAATCCATTGGAGGGAGCTGAAGGATTGCAGACAGACACGAGAACTGATAAATGGCCCAAATCCTTGGTTTGGAAAAGCCCTTCTTACCTTAACAAGGAAAACTTTAAGTACACTAGTTGGAGTCCTAACTGGGCACAACTTGCTCAACCRCCATAAAATGGTGATGGGACTCCATGAAAATGGTCTGAGCGATGCCTGTGGCATTGAATTAGAGACCTCTTTGCACTACTTGGGCCAATGCTCGGCCCTGAGTAGTCAAAGGGAAAGAATTCTTGGAGAACCTTTTATGGATCCTGAGAAGCTCAGAACACTGAGTGTCCTTCTTCCGAGGGACGCAAATCTTTGATTAAAAGCTCAGTGTCTCTTTTGGGGAGAATAATGGGCCYACTTATGAGGCTTCCGCTCACATGGGTTTTACACATCCCCATATACAGTACCATAAAACCATAGCCTGTATTTACAGGCTACGTACCCTGCATGTACACACCAGTATGTACTCACTACATACTGCACTGTATATGTTTTCATATCAAGGTTTATAAAATAGCATTTCATACATGTYAACCCCTTCGGATGTYTACATGTATCTTGAGCCTCAGAAATMCGYAATTTTCCCCAAARMTCTGCAGTACTCTCACCAGATAMAAGGGTGTGGGTTGTAGTGGGATGTTGGTCATGGAGAGAGGACGTGAGGGTGGAGTTAACAGTGTCTGCAGCTGCAGAGGAACAGGAAGGAAAGACAAGGAGGTGGAAAACGCATTTTCTTACAGCCCGTCGGTTCTGAGACTTAAATAAACATGAAGCAAAGTTTCAAAAAAATCAGAGATTGTCTCTATACATCTGTATTCATGCAAAATATGGGAAAATGTGTGTAATTTATGGACATTCTGTACAACTAATGAGAAGTGTGTTACGAATTAAATTCATTAAAATTATTATTGTTACACCTTCACACGTATAGCATTCACCTAAATGTCTATTAAATTTCAAAGATTGAAACTGTTTTGAAAAAGCAACAGTTCACTTTGGTCTTGGCCTCTCTCACACTAGCCATTGGCTCATCACTCTAGTCAGAACTAAACATTTTTTTAAACTAAGTTTGTTCCTATCTACAGCAGGTATGATATTAATTGTTCATAACTTTTTCACAAAACTCAATTTTAAAATATGTCAGTTATTACTTTAAAACCAGATTATAGTACAAATCAATTAAGAGTTATTTACATTCCAAATATGTAAAAGGTGCTGGGTTATATTTGAATTATTTAGAAACATTTAAAAAAAACTAAATTTCTAATATAATGTGTGTTTGATCATTTTTCTAGGGTGGACCAGGAATAAGAGGACCCMGAGGAGACAGAGGGGAGTCAGGAGTGATGGTTTGTGATATGTTTTAATTCATTTAACACATTTAGTTTCTGCAAAAAATAAGCTAAATAAGTCTCAAACTGTTCACTATGCTGTGGTTTGAACCGAGTTACCAAGGTGAAACCACCCYAGGAGCAGACCTAATCAGGAGTTAAGACCAGGCAAACTGTGTGAGGCTCAATGGAGGAAGAAATGTTGGCTCAGCTGTCACTGCATTCTGGAGTCGCTACCATTATTTTTAGGATTTTAAATTAAATTATTGTTTTTTTTTTTTTTACTCTTTGAGACAAACCTCAACCAGAGATTTATGACTAAACATTGTAAAGTTCAATCCAACAGAAGGCAAAGAATTCAGGATAATCCTAATGAAAAAGATAGGAAACCCTAAAGACATGATAGTTTTCTGCTTGTAATCTGCATTTCCCTTTATAATCAAGAACAGAACAGTTCTCAGCATTTGGGTATACTWATAGTTTGATGCAATAAGGTAAAAATGCAACAACACCCCTAAAAAAGCACAAGTTTTTTTCTCGTACTTATGTAACATAGCTTTTTTACTCTTACCAACTTTATTGGTAAGAGTTTAAAAAAGCATTTATTAGAGAATCATCAAAAAAAATACTGAGTCATCTTGTTTTAATTCAAGGGATATCACCATCATAATGACATTTCCTATTTTGCGTAACATAAAACGCTTCGAGCCTTGTATTTTTTTCCTTCATTTTCATGAACGTCATAATTTTTCATTGTTTTTGAAAATAGGAAACACATGAACTCAATCTTTAGGGCTAAACAGTGAAACAATAAACAGTCAGTGACTGTTCTGGCTAGCTGCTTCCACTGAACTTGTGGTTTGCAGAACTGTTTTTTTTTTTATTTCTGGATCCTGTTGCAGGAACTCTGTCTACACTTTATACACTTTAATAAAAATGAGCTGCTAACGGGAGTTAAACCTCACTGCAGATGGATAAAGTTCCCAAATGCATTTCCTGATTATATCTTGTTGTCGAGGCAGCCGGTGGTATAAAGACTCCAGGTGTGCAGGGAAGAATTYGGAGGTTAAAATTAAAAGAAAATTACGTTGACTGAGTTCACCTCTCATCAGTAAATACATTAAATAAGCACACTTTGTTTAAATTGTATGGATGACATTGTAAATAAGAAGCTATTCTTAATGTTTTGTCTGGTAAAATAAAGGTTAAATAAAAATAATAAAGTATATATAGTACAAACAAATATTGCTTATATCACATGACGTATTCTTTTCCTTGTTCTCTACATTTTTTTGTTTGTTTGTCTGCTGCCATAGAAGGTGACTCACTGTCTCTCTCTGCATGTGTTTCTGTCTGTTAGCAAAATATCTTATGAACCACTGGACAGATTTTAATCAAACTCAAAATAATTATTAGACAAACAGCTGGGGGTGYAGTCACACCAGCCTCAAAAATGTCTAAAACTCAGTCAGTTTTACAGAAATTGTGCTAAATTTTTGGTGTAAACGTAGCTGAGTGACATCCCCAACAATTTCACACACACTAATACAAACACAAGATCTTTAAAACTTTAAAACCTTCCTTTTGTTAAATTTGGACAAATTATGGGCTAATGTTGAAAGAATGCAACAATAATGTTAAATGATGATCTTAAACCTTCGTACTTTGTATACATAGTTAATCTCAGTCACAATAATAGCTCAACACCCCTCGTCTGCCAAATAACAACTCAAAATGACTTTTTTTTAAACTGATATATATTTTTACATTGTTTCAGTTCAACAATCTGACAAATAATAATCTGTTTTAGAGAATAAAATAATCTGCCAAAGCTAATTTCAATTAAAAATATTCTTTTTACTCGTTTACCAATAAAAATATATTTGAGTTTATCGATGTATAAATTTTATTTAGTAAAATTTCTATTTTCTAAATGAAAAATCCATGTTTTAAGTTTCACACTGTTTGGTCTTCACAGGGACCTCAAGGGCCTATGGGAGAAGCTGGCCCACCTGGACCTTCAGGACCGCCTGGTCCTCAGGGACCCAATGGACTCTCCATTCAGGGACCCCCAGTAAGACTGTTTTATATTTCTGGACTAAAAACAGAAAAATGTTTCATTCAAAGCAAAGAACTCAGATCCTAATAATAAAAAAAACTGATCTTCTGATGTGAATGAGTAAAATCAAGCACCTCGCCCCAAAACACATTCACAGCTGTTTCAGGCACTCAGGTTGATGTTCAGCTCTTACACCTGCTGTCGTTCTTAAAAATACTGTAGTTCTTTTGGTATTTGATATGTAATGCTGCTGGATGCCTGAATAACTGCAGAGCACAGCTGAAACATAGGCAGACACAGTTTGAACACTGTTTACACTAATTATATTTCAATGAACCAGAAGTAGGCTTGAATATATCTGGACCACAATGTGTTGCAGAACACTGACACTAGCCTGTATATTGCCTTCCTACGCAATTCTGCTTGACTCTAATCTCCCTTCTCTGCTCCGTCTGGGCTTTCTCCCATTGACGTGGATTTCTCCAGTTGAATTTCAACCGGGCCAATCAGCAAACAGGGGGAGGAGTTTGGAACGATGACGTTGATTTTCTGCRCTGTTTCAGTCTGCCTGTAGTTCAATAATGGCAGCGGAGAAAGTGAATGAGTCTGGTGTTGACAAGGCTTCCAAATTACATAAAATTCAACTCTCAAAGCCTGCAGTTCATTTACAGCCATCTTGTATGGCTCTGTACTTTAGCAGGGGATGGTGTAATTTCCGGTTAGCCTCTTAGCTTAGMTTCCTTCACGGTGACGCTGGTGCACACTACACACATCACATTTAAACTTCTTATTCAACCACAATTATATTCACTCTATCTAGGAGGCACAATTTATATGGATAGTATTTATTTTTTACAATAAGCAGCTGGGAGGAAAACAAGCAAAAATGAAAGTAAAATAACGACTTTCTGCTTCTTGCCTTTTTTAAAAATGTGAGGAGTAGAAAGTACAGATAATTGTGTGAAATAAGAAGTAGAAGTAAAAAGTAGGCTGAAAAACAATTACTCAAGTAAAGTACAGATACCCAAAAATTCTACTTAAGAACAGTAACAAAGTATTTGTACTTAGTTACTTTACAACTCTGGCAAAGCGTAGAGCAATGGGCTGGGTTTTACCAGGCTACTGACACTGAACATTAGTAACAAGGTCAATAAAGATGTTTACTTTGGTTTACAACAGATAAAGACTAGGAGTTTTTCAAAGCTCTTCCAGGTCTTGGCTGATGTTAATTAAATTGTGGTAGAAACACTAAAATTGCTCTGTTTGCCATATTGTTTCTTGAAGATCTGACAACATGACAATCTATCCAACAAGGCAGTGCAAAATGAGAAAAGCTGAGATGTTCCTCAAACAGGTTTTCAGACATTTGTTCACTTTTGTTTGAAATGGACCCTGCTGAGGCGGTTGTGGGGACTTGTGGAGGTCCAGCAGGCCTGAAGTTTTGGCTTCGATAGCGTCTGGTGAAACTATGAGTGTTTTACAGATCCAGTGACATTGTTTGTTTTTCAGGGCACCCGTGGGGAGAAAGGAGAGAGAGGAGAAATCGGATCAGCGGGACCAATGGTACGTACCACACACCCAGAAGGTCAGATTATTAGCAGGGATTGGTGTAATCTGTAAACAGATCTTTCATCCACAGCAGTCATAACACGACACCTTTCCTGACGAGTCTGATGAGTTCAGGTTTGGGTTTTAGTCAGACTCTGGTTCTAGGAGACAATTCATGTTAAATGGTGAATAAAAGAATAAGTAAAAGTAATTTCTCCTGTAAACTCACCACTTCTGTTTGCTGAAGGATTTGCACCATATCTGTGTAAAGAGACAAGTCGTCTGCTGGTTAGAACAAACTCAGCTGATCTGATATTATTTTGAAATATTATTATGCAAATAATATAAACCTTAATTATCAGAGGGACTCACAAAAATGAGACGTCTTTACTCAAGAAAAACAATCGTTCTAACGGAGACTAACATTGATTTTATCATCTGTTCAAAGTATTTTTATTCATACCCATGTTCTGTCAGGATCACCAGAACGTTCCATCTTCTAGAGCCACAAAATAAAAATTAAACAAAGGCACTTCAAAAAAAAAAAGAAAAAAGAAGAACTGATTATTGTAGAGGAGTGTTGACACACACATGCACCAGGACATGGACGCAGAGCTGTTTAATGAAGTCGCTGAGATGTGAATAATTATTAACAGCATCTTCATTATTGAGCAGTGAACCAATAAAAGTAATACTGGATTAATTTTCTGCTGTTGTCCAAAGGAGCCCTTCATGTCAGTGAAGACAGAATCAATGGATGCGCGACGGTGTGGCTTCTGAATAAATGAAAATGATTTAACACAGTTGTTTATACTTTTAGCAGCTCTTTTTATTCCACAACTGACCTGCTAAAAAT
>NW_013952750.1:118707-122692 GCF_001266775.1 Austrofundulus limnaeus | reverse complement strand
GTACTAAATATTTTATATTTCTGACTTATTTTTGGTGTATTTTTAATAAATTAAACATAAAAAGAAGAAGATGAATTGTGTCTTTGTGGCAGGCTGCTGAAAACCAAGTGTCTAAAGATATTATTTAAATGATTTCAGCTGTCTGCTTTGTGTTGAAACACCATTTCATCMTTTGTATTTGGAAGCCTTTTTTAACTCGCTGAAAAAAATAAACGAAAAAACAATGATATTTGTGTGTGTGTGCGTGCTCGCATTTGTCTGAAGCACTAGCAAAATATCTCATGAACCACAAAATGAGTTTTAATGAAACGCTGAGAAATTAATCATTAGATGTTCATCTACAGCTGATTAACTTTTGGAAACAAGCCAATTTAAAATAACGACCACAGCAAACTGACCTTAAACATTAAAATAGCCATGACTCAGTCAGAAATATGCTGTGGTAGGTAAGCATCATGCCAAACACAAACTATGTGCTACAACATTGCACAGTTTGTGTGGTTTAAAACTTTGGCAGACACTAATGAATTATTTCTTGTCCATCTACAGCTGATTAACTTTTGGAAACAACACGGTTCAAGATGCCCGCCACAGCCATTAAACTTTAAAGAAACACTAACATTTTACAAATACTGAGTAGAAATTTGATGTGTCAACTAAAAACACAACATTAACGCATCTAAAAAAATCTCAAAATGCAGGAAGGAGGTGGCTGCAGCTGAGGTGAGGTGGGCGTGGCAGGACTGAGGAGCAGAGACTAAAGGCTGCTTTATGCTTATGATTGTCATGTCTCGTTTCCAGTCTTGTGTGATGAGCTCTGTTTACATTGGTCAGAAGAGCTTTGTGGGCGTGTTTAAACGTCACAGCAGAGCAACCTTCTGCATGACTGCTTGTTAAATTATCAAGATGGAACATGCTGCTGACGTTCACAGCTTCTTTCAACCTTTGCGGTTGACCGAAACAGTTTCCTCCAACTCCTCATCCAAACAGAGCCTCTCTTTAAACGTCTGATAATCATCTTTTTAAGAAAACATTATCTATTCTTCTGTCACTGTTGTTGTTTATATGTTTTGCTGTGAAAGGTATTATGATGATTTGTCTCACATGTCTTCTTGACATAATCACTGATCTGTCTCACCTCTTGTTGAAGCATAAGCCAGCCTTATCTGTGGAAAAGTACTGGAAGAAGTCACTGGTGGCACAGAGGAACAAACAAATACAAACACAAGGCAATGGAACAATGAAACAAAGAAACAAATACTAACTCCAAAAAACACAAAAACAACCAAAAACCACAGATTGTGACATCTAATTTAAAACTCTGACATGACAGCCAGTGATATGCTTTCCTTCAATGAATGTTAGGCCTGAATGATTCGCAGGTCAGAATTAAAATGATTCAATAAACAAACACAAGTTTGTTTGAAAACGGATTCAAAAAATAGTGGAAAGGGAGAAAAATAATAGTTTTGGATCCTCAGGAGCCTGAAGGCACCACTTTCAAACAATATTAAAAATATGTTTGACTTGTAAAAAAAAATTAAGAAAATACTTCTAAAAAGTTTTGAACATGGAAACGTTTAAAATAAATCATTTGCCTGAGGAAAACTTCGCAAAACCGTAGGAGTTACCACAACTTCATGTGTCAGTATTCTTCTGTTTAATTACTGTATGGCTCAAATGTAAATCTAATCTTTTAGAGGTTTTAATATCCATGCTTGTGTTTTGTTTAGGGTGTTCCTGGAAGTCCCGGCTCACCAGGCAGAGATGGCCCACCMGGACTGAGGGTAAGAAACCAGACCAACGTTCCTTCTGCTTCTCACTCCTGCTTTGTGCACTTTGGGATTAAGGAGACTGCACAGTATTCTGTCTGTTAAAAACAAGAGGGCTTTGTCATTGCTTTGAAATTAATGTTAACTGCCTATGAATTCCAACATATTTAGCAAAAAAATTAGACAAGATGCATTAAATYAAAAAGTTCAGAATAACTTACTACATATATATATATTTGGTTAAATGTTGGGAAAAGTGCAGCCTGTGAAGTAAAAGTCAAATATAAAATGTCAAATGTTTTGGCTGGGTGCTTTGGGTTGTTATCCATCTGCAGTATGGAAACTCACCCAGTGTTTGGCAGAATCTGAGCAGATTTTATATCCCAGTTCATCTGGCTGGCTCTCCCATCCGTCACGTCATCTATAAACACCTGTCACTTTGCTTCAGGTTGATCTGCTGCTTCAGAAGTACACTTAACAAAAATATACATTTTTTTGAAGAGGTTTATTTGGCAAAAAGTTTTTTTGCATCTGTGTTTGGACTCAGATGTTCTCTCTGTGGTAGACTTGGATAATGATTTGTCTACCTGCTGGAAAGCTTTCTACACTTGTCAGGATGTCATGAGAGGGGTTTTCATTTATCATGCAGATAATCCTGTGATCTACCAAAGTTTTCTCCTGTGGATGTCCAGGTCTGTGTGTGTTGCTGAGCTGTGAGTTACAGTTATTTCTTTGGTTGCTTCTGTAGCCTAAAAGTGTCTCATTCTGCTGGCTTTAAAGGGATCCATGATTACTTGCAGCATTAGACATTATTTGATAAACATTTATTTTAACTGTAAAACAAAGACTATAAAAAACTGTAGGCTGTTTAGTTTTATTTTTATTATTTTTGAAAATATATTTTYCACACAGACAGCACCATTTTATTAATGCTGCAAAGCATATTGGGTAAATGAGGACGTTCTCTAGGTTCTTAGAGCAAGGCTGCGGCTCTTATTCACCCTGAAGGTTAATCTTGGACAATATCTGAGAATTTCAACTATTTTAAATTGTAGGGGGTAGGCTTAAGGTGAATTAAGCCTTTCTACATATCTCTCATAAACAAGGTTATGAGGAAAGTTTCACCAAGGTATTTTCTCATTACTTTAATATCTTGACTGTGCGAAGTGAAAAATGGCACAATAAGGGAACATTCAGACAAGTTCAAGTTGATTCATAAAGACTGTGCAATCATTTATTTACACATATTGAACAGATCGTCAATACACCTGATTGTGGTTATTCCTATAACAAGCTTCAAAGTTAAATGAGATAAAACTCGCGTCCGAATTTTAATTCACATTCACATTCACAATTTAATTCACATCAGATTACTTATATATAGAACAGTAAAACGTCAGTTCTGATGTAACAACCAAACAATTCTACTGGCACTGTCAGTTTAAGTTTTGGCAAATAAAGACAAGAACAGGAGGAAAATAAGATTAGTGTTCTACTACTCTTATTTTGTCAAGTGTGTGGTACAACCRGATCAGCACGTCCCTTCTGGGCTTTGGATTTCCACATGACACGTCACCCGGAACACACTCAGCTTTTACCTGGTGCTGCCTTCTTAACCAAACCCTGGGTAGTCACTGCTTCACCTCCGATCAGTCAGGGAATGTTTTAATCGGCCCGCTCACTGTTCTTCAGCGAAAAGGTGTTATTTCGGACAACTTTTCGTCTGTTTCGATCCTCGCCAGAAAGATTCAAGCTGATGCATCCGGTTCCTCCTTTCAAAATAAAATCTCCCCTCGGGAGGTAAAACACTTGGAGACTTGAAGTCTCGGGTGGGACATTCGGCGGCGTGCCGCTGTCCCGGCCGTTGGATCCCCCTAATTGGCTTATGGGCAAGACCTAACAAGCCAAGCTGACTTCTCCGGAGAGAAACTCAGCCTTCCTTCCCAGTTTGGCATCCAGGAAGAAGTGTTCCGTCACTCAAAGACGTCCGGGTTAGTAATAGATGCGGACGACTTTGGTTCCGCCCTCAGGCGTAAAGATGAGTCAGGAAAAAGAAGAAAGATAAGACTTGCCAGCCAGGCGCTAGCTCAAGGCTAAAATTCTGTGGTTGTCACAACAGACTATGATAACATTTCTTTTCAACTTTTCTTCTGATAGACTCTAAGAGAAATCACTGCAAAACATTTATGATGATTAATTAACATTTCTGTTTA
>NW_013952750.1:112625-116627 GCF_001266775.1 Austrofundulus limnaeus | reverse complement strand
CGTACGCACAACTTAAGAACAAATCTGTGCGTACGAACGGTTCTTGCATGAGGCCCATTGATTGGCCTCCAGATTACTTTGTACTTACGGTTTCATCAATTACTTTTAGAATTTAATTCTGATTAATAATAATTATTACAAAACCAAATGAATCCAAGCTAATGCTGATTTTACATATTTGCTTAAAAAATACATTAAAAAGTGCATTTGGTAAGTTGTGGTATGTTGTGTGGTGTGACGATTTTGCAGAGGTGAGTAACGTACTAGAAATAAAATACCTTAATAGAAAATGACTGGTAAAATAAATTTTACTGATAAGAAAAGTGCTAAATAAAAGTCATAAAACTGCTCCCAATAATCAGGAAAGTAAAAGTACTTTTATACACAATCTAAGAAATGAAGTGTGGAATTTACTTAACCAAACTGGTTCCACTAAACCGAGCTGAGTAAACTGCTTTACATTTACTCAAATCAGTTTAGTGGAAGCTGTTGACATAACTTGGTTCAGTAAATGCAACACTTCATTTTTTTAGAGTGTGTAAACATCTCCTTTCATGATGTGTTTGGTCATATTTAAGTTTGTAACGTTTAATGAGGCGTTAAATTGTAAAGTAAAGAAGTAAAAGTGTAATTTTTGTGTTTTAAATGAAATGAAATAAAAGTAAAAGTTATGATTAAAGAAAATATTTTGTAAAATTACAAGTACTTAAGTACTGCAGGAAAGTAAATGTACATACCGGTAGTTACTATACACCTCTGCTATTTTGACCTTTTAAAGCTTTATGTTTTATTTCTCTTTATGTTTAAATCAGTAAATCTTTGCTGGTTGTAAATGAAAGTTATGTGATTGTTTAATACGTCCAGGACAGGACGTGTATTTCACACAATTTATTTCTGCTAGACCTGTTTTAATCTTTGAGAGGAGCAATAATGGCTCCTCTCATGAGGCAGCATCTACTTGTCTGCACAGATAGCTCCAGCGCTTCTTGATGAAGCATTATCCGGCTCTCTTTGCCTGCTGCGTGGTCTTGTTAATAACAGAGCTGTTCTGGGTACTGAGTAATTATGAATGGATGTTTGCTGTAAATGGGGAATATAGTAGCTTCTGTGGCTCCTTTAGCAATAAACAAGGGACTGGAGAGAATATCTCAACTCTGAAGCATCAGTTATCGTTCCTCCTCCAGTTTCTTTCTCTCTGCGTTTCCTGCTGCAGCAAACACAACGTAACCTTGTCACCGGCGTCCTCTCCACCTCTGTATCAATTTGTCGTAGAAAACAGCAGCTGCGGTGAATAGAAAGCAGAGTCTACGCTGGGGTTAATCTTTCTCATCTTTCATTTTCATTCAGTTATTAGTTTGCCTGTGTGCTCGTGATATGGATCAGTTAATATTTTTTGTTTTGGCCGAGAGAAAAATATAGGCGTATTTTATAGGTGTGGTAATAATTTAGGCTTGTCTTTGTGTAGATTTGCTGCAGATGTATGTGGTTTCCTCCTCTTAGCTCCCCATCTTACTCAGCACTTAATCTGAGAAACTCTGAGTGCTCTCTCTCTCTCTCTCTCTCTCTCTCTCTCTCTCTCTCTCTCTCTCTCTCTCTCTCTCTCTGGTCTTCCTGCTCTATTGTTCAAAACGTTTTTAAAAGGCATTTATCAAAGAGAAAAAAACACCTGGTAAAAATCAGATATCACCATAAAACTCATCAGGTGGAGATTTGCTTACAGGAATAATTTCATTTATAAAATTTCTGAAAATTTGTTCTACCTCTTAAGTAGTGGCGGGCAGCTTCGTAGATCCCACTTAAGAGTTTAAAACTTAAGTAAGGGTTGTTGAAATGAAATATAGGCCCTCAGTTTGATTGACAGCTCTTTTGACCAACTGTGTCAATCTATGGTCTCTACAGAGCAAATCACACCCACTGAGTACTAACTACGCCAAATATGGTTACAATAAGTTTGATTGCTGAGGTTAAAAAAAGCATTACCTTTACAGAGGGAGACCAAGCTTTACGTGAACTCCAAAGAGTTCAAGAACAGAATCTAATYTAATTTTGCTGCGCTTTTCCCAGGCCTTTTAGCCATTTTTGTGGGGGAACTGTTAAGGGGTTAAATCKGCAATAAATATTGACATACAGGGTGAGTCAAAAGTTGCAAGACACCCTTTTRTTTCAGAAAGCAAAGGGGAAATGACACATCTGAATACCTCAGCGAGTAATGGGGGAGGAGGGGGCCTATCTTTTAGGCTACRTCTGGAACAGCTGTCATATTGGATGAAGGGCAAATCTTTCCCAAAATCGGCTCCCTCACCCATTACTTGCTGAAGTATTCAGTTGTCATTTTCCTCCTTGTTTTTACGAAATCAACGGGTGTCCTGTGACTTTTGACTCACCCTGTATTTGTTTGTATGTAATTCCCATACAGAGTTTCAAAAAATACACAATAAATGTTTCATCTAATTACAAAAAAAGATTTATTTTATTGAATCCACTCAAAACGTGGACATAAACTGAATTTTTCACACTTTTTGAAGTTGTGTTCTGTAGAGTTGTTAGTAATCAATATCCTGCCTGCAGTAGAAATCACTGGTTATCAGTTTAGTATAMCAGGCAGAAATTCACTCAGGAGAGATAAACTGAGAGCAATTTAGGTCAGGACCAGTTTTAAAGTGGATCACCGCCACCTTTAAACAGCTTTAACTTTCATATTATAAACTTTTACCAGCAGTTTAGCCTTGGATGATTATTTACACTGAAGACAAATTCTGTATAAAACCAGCAGCAATCCATGAGAAACCTGTTAGATTAAACGCCTAACACACATGCCTTTCATCTTTTATGATGAAGTTTTAGATCAACTTCTAAAAAAAATAGTTGAAATAGTTTTTGTTGAACCTTGTAAATATGTGCAATCTCAGCTATACAGTATATCCAACTCAATCTTTAAATGTGGCTTGGCTCATGGTCGGTTTGTTTTGGCTAAAGTCAGTTGGTTGTAGCGGCCAAATTAAATTATTTCAACTCCAAAAGTTAATCAATTGTAGATGTTTTTTAATTATTATTTGTTCACTGCTTCATGATTTATTTTGCTGATGCAATGAACTATGGCAGCTGTTTAAAAAAGTTGGGTGTGTAAAGTGTAACCAGCAGAGACTACCTGATGGAAAGGGAGCTTGGCCTAAAAACATAATATTTAAAGGCAAATAATTCACATTCTGACTTCTCCATCAGTTTCTTTGCCTGGTTACTTTTGGCACGTCCCAATTTCCAACACGAGCTTCTTGTGAATTGCTGCTGCTAGCAGACTACAGACTGAATCAGTCTTCAGTGTAAATTATAGTCTAAGGCCAAAATAAATGTTTGTAAAATATTGTGTTAATAACAATGAAACCTTTAACTCTGAAAGTGGTTTTAATACAATAGCTGTTCATTTTAATGTAAACCTATCCTACTTTTTAATCCTTCTTTTTCACATTTAAATCCTTTAGTTGAGCTCTACWTAAAGTGGAACTGCAGTGCTTTGGTCTGAATTCCTCCTAATTGTAACTCCACAAGCCCCTCTTCTCTGAGGTATGCCTCAGATCAACTCGTTTTGAGGCTGTCTCTTCAAATCCAAAACGAGGCGCTTCACACCCCACCCCCTCCAACTTCCAGACCAGTTTATTCTAGTTTGATAGAGGGGGTTTTATGATTATACAGCAGTGCAGAAACTTCTTATTTACAAATTAATTGAATGAACTGATGAACTGATGAGTCATTTTTACTGCAGGTAAGATACTGATTACTACAACTGCACAAAACACTACTTCAAAAATTAGTTTCATCATACTGTATCATAATTTGGTTGTATTTGTGGAGAGAGCCACAAAGAGGATTTTTTTTTCTATTGTTACTCACAAGTTTTAAAAATTAAAATTATATAAATTGGCATTTAAATATATAAGTGTTACTCTTTGCTTTAGATAAATGTTTTTTGTCACACAAACACGGTATTCTATAAGTATCCAGGCG
>NW_013952750.1:104230-111649 GCF_001266775.1 Austrofundulus limnaeus | reverse complement strand
GTGTACCTTTGAACAGTTAAAATCAAAAACATACTCATATATGAATAAGTTGTTCAGAGTGATTTGATCTGACTCCAACAATATCTGTATCTCTCACAAAGAGACAGAAAAAAAAACACAACTGCTGCTCAAAATTATCTTGTGGCCATGCATTTATTTATTAAAATTCACCATTATTTTGTGTCAGCGTGTGACATACCTTGTGTGATGTTGGAAAGTAGGCAAGAACCCAGTGGCTTCACCAGTTCTGTCAATATTAAAATAATCCAATCAGGGTGTTGTTGTTGTTGTTGTTGCTGTTGCTGTTGCTGTTGTTGTTTAATCACAATCTTTTTATCCACAGATCTTAAGCAGACACTAGTTCCTGTGAATAAATCAAAGTCAGTGAAAACAGTAATAAAAGCAGTGCAAAGTGAGGCGTTCACACTTTCAGTTTATTCTGTAGGATGAAGTGGGAATGCTGTTTATTTCTCAGGTGTTTAACATTTGTTTAATTGAAATGAAACTGCCTAATGCACCAAATGCTTTTAAACATAAGTCAATGCAGTGATTCACGGACAATCACTAAAAATCTAAACTCCAAATGACTTCTAGTTTTGTATCATTGTGGGGAAAACCACTCATCTCATCCTGCTTAAGCTGTTTTTATTCAAGCCATTATTGAGCGGTTTAGTAGTGTAGATAAAACAATTCATCCATTATGTTTTTGTGATCAGAAGGAAATCTTCAAAAACAGTCTCTAAATGTGGGACACAATAAATTGGCATAGTTACTGTTATGAAGTTTGTGAGTTTAAACCTTTATCTCCTCCTTCATTCCTACAGAAAGTGATCTTTGCATATCTGAATCACCTAACAGTTGGTTTTTATTTGTTTTGCTGTATAAATGAATGATAGTCACAGAAAACACAAAACTCTTACCACTATAGTCATTTATATTTATTTAGTTAAATTTCCAATCAGGGAGCAATATTATCTCTGCAACGTTATCTCCACGTGTAAATTCAGAATTTAAATAGACTAATATTAATAATATCTCCAATCAGTGCACTGATTGTTGAGTAGGACAGAGTTGAGCAGCAAAGACTGGAAAAAGTAATTTCGTCATTTATTATCAACGCTCTTTTGACAATAATATAAAATGTCAATTAAAACCAGTTGAGCTGTAGTTACAGATGGGAAAAAGTTTTATTTCATGTTTCATTGTAAACATGTGTGATATTTACAGCACAAAAAATAGATTTTTATTGATTCACAGTAAAACTGTCTCAGGTTTTTTTCTGGTCCATTGGTAATACACAATGAACGAAGCTTATTTTTCCCTTTATAAAGTTATACATTATTCAAACCAAACACAGCAAAGCTTGAAGAAAAGGTACTGCAGCAGCTGAAACAACAGTAACGTTGTTGGTTTTTTTATTTGTTCACATGACCATAAAACACAAAGCTATAAATCTTGATGATGTCTTTGATTTTATTAGACGTTTATTTCAGCCCAGGACTTGGCTGAAAAGATCCRAACTCTCCTCAAGATCCACTCTCGTAAAAGACGATCTGACAGGTCGATGCCGTCATTGTGGTGCTCACATTTTTATTATTATAAGGGATTAATGCCTCCATAAAAATTGCCCAAAACCAGAATTAACTGCATGTCACAGCCTTTTGTATCGGAAGTTTAAAAGGTATAAATTATCAAGAAATGTGACAGAGGGTTTGCTCTCTGTTTCTGGATATTTGTAAATCATACAAAAATCTAATGAAATGCTGCTTTGATCAGCAATAAAGTTTTGACTAAATAAGACGGGAGACTAAATTTTTACTTTTGGACAGGCTTTTTTTATGCTACTTCTGGACCATGATTCATTCGAATATAAATCAAGCTCATGGGATTTATCTGTACTGTTTCAGAAACCAGCTACATAAGAAAGAAATACTTTTTGTTTTTAACTTCGCTAAAAGCCTGTCACAGCTTGCTCACAACCTGATACAGCCTGGTCAGGTCACAAATCCATCAGTCGTGTGTATTTTTACATTTTTACACAATAAAAATGTGTTTTTTATGCACATTTTTATTTTTAAGTTTTGCATTAGAAAAGGTTGATGGAAACGGCAAAATTCGAAAAACCATCAGTTTTGCAAAAAGTTTTTACGCTTGCTTGAGATGGTTTTTGGATTTTACGAAAAAGAGTTGATGCATAAAAGAGGAGATGGAATCATTTGTTGAATAAGTTCAGACGTAGTGAACATTTAGCTCACGATCGATCAGCTGTTCCCACTGTTCCTGGATATTCCCATAACGTGAAGAGAAGTGCATTATTTCTCTACATCTCAGGACAGCATGTAACATCACAAGTACTAGTTGATGTGACAGAATAATTATAACTTGCCTGAAAAACAACGTACTCCTGAAAACTTCTCTCCATTGTCTCCAGATGTGTGGTCCCTGATAGTTTRCAACTWCTACTTCCTGTTTATTACAGCCATTCRTAACGTCAACGTCTGTTGAAATTACACTTTGTATAGATTGATTTGCTCCAAGCCAGTAGATGGAAACACGCCTGATTCACTTTTATTTTGTTTTTATCTTTTTTTTTGGGACATTTTAAAAGTTCGCTCAAACTTTACATTGCAGTTTTTATGGAAGCAAAACTATGGAAACAAATAACCATTCACACTCACCTAGAGGCAATTTAAAGCWACCAGTTAACTTAACATGCATGTTTTTATGGTGTGTGGGAGKAAAACCTGGAGAGAACCCACATGTGCATGGAGAGAACATGCAAACCACCCAGAAAGGCTCCAGGCCAGGAGATGATCCTAAAACCTTTTTTTTTTTTTTGCTGGAAGGTGACAGCCCCACTGTGTAACCAACAGAAAATATTGTTGCAAAACTAAAATAAAAAGGTGAATTCTAGGAAGGATGATGCAGTTTTTCATGTCAGGCATTTGATGAATGATTTTCTCATTTAAAAATAAGAAACCACTATTCTTCAATCATGGTTCATGGTTCTATGATAATTTATTATTTTCTATAATACTTAAATTAAAAGTTGTGCTTTTAATTATTTACTTTTAAAATACTTGATTAGTGAATATATTATATCATATACAACATTAGGCTGACTCCTATGAAACCAAATATTTAGTTACTGCTGTAGGATTATTGTGTGCTTTCTGATTAGTGATTTTGTTGATGGTTGACAGGATTTTCTATAAACATGTTTGATACCAGTGAGTGTAATGGTCTTCAGAAATGTGTTTATGAGTTAATGAAGGGAAAATAATCTAAGATTAAAAGAAAAAATCATGTTTTTAAATCCCTGTGTTTGTTGTTTGTGATGGATGCTGTATTAGTGAGCACTGTTTGAGAGTGAAGGGTTGCATGRGGATTTATTCAAGTAGGATGTTGCCAACCACAAGAGGAAAAAAACTGCAAAACTGAAACCTTTTTGACAAAAATAATTGTGTTTTTCTCAAACTCATTTGATTGTTTATTCAAATACTTAGTTTCCTTCCAAAGGCTGACTCAAAGATGGTGCTCATTGTCCATATTGAAAGTCAATCAGCAAAACGTTGAAGACGTAACCTAACATTAATAGATTAACTGGACTTTAATTTAAGCCGTTTTCCAGTAATCTAATGCTGCTTTCTGCTTCCAAACTCTGCTTCAGGATTTGTCCAGTTAAAGTCGCCCATAAATGTTGCTCCAACCAAACCATCACAAGATTATACATGATGGTAATATAAATCCTTTAACCTGACATCTGGCCTGCAGACCTGCCAAYATATGTCATTATGAAAGCTGCAGCTTCGTTTGAGGAATTTTTACCGTTRTTACAGCATCAAAGAGATTCTTTGAAGTGGTTGACAGGATTTTAAATACCAACCAAAAGTTTAAAAAAATATGATTGTGTAAAACTTGAGTCAAAGAAAATTTCCCTGGTTTTTATAATTTGTCAGAAATTACAAATTAAATCAAACGGAGGTTTAGATTTAAGGTTTTTAGTGCAGATGATGATGGCAGAGCAGAAGGTTTTCTTCAGCTGATTGTATTATAGCTGGTTTTGAAAGTAATATGTCCACGTCAGTGTCATCTGTACCCCTCCATACATCACCTCTTTGTGATATTTCACTGTCGTTGTTTCAGGGTCAGCCCGGTAACAGTGGACCTCAAGGACGACAGGGACCCCCAGGACCTATTGTATGTCAGGTTTTTTTTTTTACTTATACTGTATACTGTATATGTATATATATTGGGATTGRTGTTTTTTTTAAATCTAGAAACCCTTTCTGTTCTGCCTTCAGCCAGCTTCTGTCTATTTTCTCTCAGGGAGTCCCAGGAGCTCCAGGTGCTCCAGGACCAGGTGGATCCTCAGGGCATCCAGGAGATCAGGGACTTCCTGTGAGTCACAATGTCCAGTTCTTTCACTTCTAACAAACTGCTTTTATTTTTAGAGACTTGTTCCGACCTGCGATTTCACTGTCATTGTTGCAGTAATGATGCTTCATCCAGCCATTGTCTTCGCACGCGTTTGTGTTTTCGAGTCGCGGGGTTCCCTGGTACCCATATCCATCAGTCGCTGTGCGAGAGAAAACACGGGAAAACACTCTGGACAGGTCACAAGTCCATCACAGGGCCACACGTAGAAAGATCCTGTGCAGATTATGTGTTGGATCCCAGTCTCAGCAGCTACCACATCCAGGCAGATGTTCTTCAAGTTTTAAAAATTCTGTTTTATGGCTCATGAGCTATTTTAGTAATGCATACACACAAACACACGAGCAAAAAACATTATCATCAGTCTTCTCCTTTCAGTGACAGACATTAGTTAGTTTGCACAAACAGGAAATTATAACTGAAAACAACCAATATAGTAACTCAGCTTTCCCTCCAAAACTCTTTGCTTTTTGCTTTCCAAGAAAAGAAATGAGAGGAATTTAAGTGAAGAAGACAACACAGACAGGAGACGGAGCTGAGATTTAAAGTATGTGTAACAGTGACCATAACAGATGATGCTGTGATGTTGGTGACAGCTAATCTAGTCTGGGGTCAGCTCTCCACACCAGAGGCAAGTTTGGCTCGGAGAGTCGATCTATAAATCATTTATGTCCTCCCCGGCTCAAATACATTCACGAAGACACAAGAAACCAAAAAAAAAAAAGAAGAAGACAGATCAGATCTGCTTTATGTCTGAGACACAGAAAACATCACTGTGAATGTGCACACATGCAGCTTATATCCACAGGGGGTTCAGTCAGCTGACCTCCTCTGAAAATAGTTTCAAACTTCKAAGTAGCATTAAATCATTAAACCAATCCATTTTCCTGCCTCTTGAGACGCAGACAAATTYTCTTCCCTGAAATCGTTGCTTTCATCTGAAGCGGCTGCTGCCCGTTTAATCTGGAGACAAAATGTATCATTTTGCTTTCAACCAGCTTTTGTAACGTAAACCCAAATATCTGACCACTCTGAGAAAACCATCATGGGTTCACACGACCTAAGGCTTCCCAGCACGTACTGCAGCCGTGTCACAGATCTTCAAGTTCTCCTGTGTCTCTGTGCGTGAAACTCAAGCTCTGTGCATCTGGAAATGTTACGCTCCATCCATCAAGATCAGCCTTCGCAAAAATTGTTAGACTTTTATAACAACTACGCCTTATTTAGCCTTCCTTAATCGTTAATAAATGGTTAGTTAACCTTGAAAACAGCATTAAAGTGCCTGTGACATCAATTTTTTGTGATAAATATGAATGTATTTTTCGAAAGATAACATTGATAACATATTGTAAAAAGGATTTCATTCCGCCGAGATGAACAGTTGTTGAGATATTTGCATGTTCAGTAGCAGGAAGTGATGTCAAAGGGGAATATCCGAATGTAAACACAGCATTGCTAAAATGACWAACAGCACAGACTGTAGAGAAGAATCTGATGTTTCTTTAGATTATTTTAATCACTATTATAGAGAGATGAGGAAGAATCATAGTAGAAATAATATTGTTTAAATAAACAAAAACCAGTGAGTTTTCCTTCTCGTAGAGTTCCCCTTTGATGTCACTTCCTGTTTCACTTTAGCTGAGCCAAGTTCAAAAGAAAATATGCCAATTATGTGACATAATGGGTAAAATCATGTGCATTAAGCCAAGTTTCTTAAATATAAATATAGTTTACTCAACGTTTTGTATTTCATGAATATGCATGTCACGGGCATTTTAATAAAGGATGATTCATACTTAATAAGCTGGTAATTAACACAATTATTAATGATTTACACATAAAGGCTAACCACTTCCAAACCCAACTTACTTGTTTACTCATGCTTAATAACTCATGAACTAACCATTCTGTATACCGTGTACATGATAATGCTCATATAAATGTACTTTGTGTTAGACATTAATGATTATAGAACATTTGAATGACTTTACTAATCCTGCAGTGTATCAGTAATTAAGGCAGTTGCCTGTAGTTAATCAAGTATTTTTGAACCACTCTAATGTAAAGATTTATGTTTTATTATATATTTGTTAATGAAGCCTGATTGGCCATAATTTTTCACCTGTGGAAATCATAGTCAGTTCAAACATTCTCTAACCACTAACACATATAACACTTTGTGTAAAAGTACATTTATATGAGTATTTACATACATGTACTGTATGTAGACTAGTTAATTCATGAGTTATTAGGTGTGAATAAACAACATACAGTGATGGATATAGTTCCCCTAAAGCACTAAAGCCCTAATAGGGGAACAAAATTTCTGATTAGTGCTTTAGGGCTTTTGCTAATTTTAGAATCTATAAGTAGATTAACGCTTGCTAAGTTTATAGGCTRAATTTAGAAGCACTAATTGAGGTCTATAAATGTTATTGATCAACGTTAATGTTAACAGTTGAGGGTGAAAGCTGTCAATCATTTTGTTCATGTGTGTCACTTTTCCACCAGGTGACAATATATGAACTCAAAAACAGCTGTGGAATGTCACTGATAAGTCTTAAGAGAGCAACATGGTGATATGTGACTCGTCTGTTGAAGAATGTTCATGGGTTGACTCGGTTATTTTAGTGCTTTAGAATTAGGGGATCTAAATATTTGAGTTAGTGTTTTAGGGCTAGTGGAACTAATTTTTAGATTAGTGCTGCCCACCACTGACAACAAGTATGTTGGTTTTGGACGTAATTAGCCTTCATGCATAAAGCATTAATAAATGTGTTAATTTATAGCTTATTGCGTATAAATGATCCTTAATTAATGAAGTTTTCAAGGTTAACTAGCTATTTATTAATGATTAAGTAAGGCTAAATAAGGTGTAGTTGTTGTAAAGTGTTACCCAAAACTGGGATGACCATAATAGGTTTGTTGAAAATCTCATTTTTACTGTTTGACTGACCCCCCCCCACACACACACACACACAC
>NW_013952750.1:100905-103205 GCF_001266775.1 Austrofundulus limnaeus | reverse complement strand
CTATTAAATATGTGGAATTAGTTTGTTTATACTGTAGTTTATACATAGCTACTGTTATATACTGCTTTAGCTCAGCGTTAGTGCAAAAGCTAACAGGCTAAACTGCAGTTTGTTCTGTTGTCCATGATCCACATTTTTAGTTGTTTTTATGGATCATTTTAAGAGCATCTTATGGCTTTTTAACACATTCAAATGTGTCAACAACACTTTTAATTAATCATAGCAGATCTGAAGCATTTTTTAATGATAAAATAAAATCAAATCAATGCTTCTTTCCAAAAAACATTTTGAGAATTCTGTCAAAGTAGTTCTCACTTTTAATTTTCTCCTTTTTCTTTAATGTTTTTACTAATTTATATTTACATAAAATAAAAATAAAGATGTGTGCACTGTGTGCTTCGTTATGTTCTCACGGACAGCTAATACAACAGAAATAATGTAAAATTCATATCTCTACTGTTTTTGTGCATTTCCAGCTGTGTACAGAATAGTGGCCAGCTGTGTTTGTCTGTTTGGATTTATGTCTGATCATAAAACTGCTCATCCCACCCAGTTGTTGAAAACTATGTCCTCCTCAGGTTTTAAAGCAACATTCACAGTAGATGAGACCCCATTCATAAAGGCTCAGTGATTACCAGCTGGCTGCAGTCGATGCGGGAGCTGGAATCAACCCTTACGATGCCCAGCTGAGCCGTAAATACCAAAACAGAAAGGCAGCCAAGGGGTAGAGAGTCGACAGGCAGCAGAAGAAGGTTTTTGTCCAAGTGTGTAATAAGATAACATAAGAGTTCTGTCCTGGCCCGGCTCCCACAGAGGTGGAAGGCTCTGCAYGTCGTCCATCTGCTGCCGTCTTTGTTGGCGGACAGGAGTCCGTGGTGCTCATCCCCTTGTTAGAAGAACTCGTGTGCAGTTTTCACGACTGTCATGGGCTTTCCTGTAGGACTCTTGTGTGTTGGCTGAAGTTTCCCCTCACAGAGCCAGGGAGGTTCAGACTTAATTAACTTCCTTTGTAAGAAAGGATTTGATTCTATTTGAAAGCAAAGGTTTCAACCGTTACAACTTTAAAACAGCAGAATACAATTTCCAGCTAGCTGCTTTTTATTCTCTTTCTGTCACATTGTTTTGATTATGAGCGTCCATTTAAAGTTAGTCAGGACCATCAGCTGCCCATTACACAAATATTACAGCCAACACATAATTAAGACACAAGTAATAGCTCATAGATGAAACCCACGTCGGGCTCTGAATGTGCTGCCAGAGGACAGTTTTTTCTCTCTCATGCTGGTTGAAGTCTTTCTGGCAGTCTTCAGAAAACTCCGCTGTCAGCAGAAGATCTGCGTACACATCAAACTCGTCAGGGTTTTGGGTCACTGTTGACTCCACTAATGTGCTTTAGGGAACAGATGGAGGAGAAGAAAAACCTCTCGGCGCTGCTGTTTGATACAGGACTGGTGCAGACAACTTGTTCACCTTTGGAGGAAGTKGTGTTGCATTATTTCCTGATGATGCTGTCGCTCATTACAGAAGAATGGCATCCAGCAGTATATCCAGTCCAGATCTGGATCCAGCCCACGTTGTTTTGCATTGCACTGAAATGCATCGGCGCAATTATGGTTGTTTACTACTGTCAGAACACCTCTGAGCAGCTTTAAGAGTGTGCATGAAGAGAGTGTGCACTGAGGGAGCGAACACCAAAGAAGCGAGTGTGCTTGTATGCTTGCAGACATGACTGAGTCTAAAGAAAATGAGCTGGAAGTAATTTCTTGCAGTAGATGTACAGTGTAAACTGCAGCAACAGCAATAAAAGCTAAAGTCTGTGTCAGTGTCAGCTCACTGAAAGCAGACTGACATTTTTCACACCCGGTTACCTCCAATTTAACTTTACAGTGTCACAATGTTGCCTTTATGTACAGTTTAATATGTTGATTCATTTAGAAATTAAATGTGGATGTTTGGTTATAAAGTTTGAGAATCTCTGTTTATTAAAATACTTTTTGTGAAATGCCAACAAACAGGGCAGGCAGGGTAGTTAATGCTGGTTGAAACAACGGCAACATGAAACAGAGGACTGATTGGAGGCTGGATCTGGTTTTCTAAACCAGAGGGGTCACACGTAAGACCACCGGACGGACAGATAGCCGGCAGGGAGCTGACTGGCAGAATGGAGTAGCAACAGATGTGGAGCTCGGTTTTAAAGCTCCACCGAAGATTGCATGGTTTGTAGAAGTGGCAGCTTAGTCCTTTTAAACTTTCACTCCTGCTTTGAAAAATATTTTCCTTTATTCTGTTTTGTTTTATTT
>NW_013952750.1:88369-98894 GCF_001266775.1 Austrofundulus limnaeus | reverse complement strand
CACACACACACACACACACACACACACACACACACACACACACACACACACACACACACACACACACACACCTCATCTCCACATTCATATCAGACCTGGAGCAGAAACGGACTTTAAAGGTGTTTTTTAAATTTTATTTAATAATGGATTAATGGAGTCTTTTATACAAATATCTTTCCTGACTCGATAGCAAGCAGCCTTTTGTTTTCCAGTTATCTAAAGGGGAAAAAACCATCAATCCCATTGGGGAATGTTTTATCAGCACACATTTGACTGTGAAAGGAGGAAATTAGCATGAGTAGTCCTCCCTCTGCATCTAAAACGTAACGTTTTTGGGCAAACTCTACATGACGTAATAATGGGAAGGCAGTTTGTTCTGATCAAATAATAAATCTTGAAATACATGAGTTTAATTTATAATATTTACCTCCCTCTATTATGCTTTGTCTCCTTCCTTTAATCTGTTGTCTTTTTTCTGTTCCACCCCGACAAGATGGTGGACGTTTACGTGCCAGGAGAACTCTGGGAACACAGAAGAGGTCCAGGACGAGACTTTTATTATTGAAGCTTGCTGTTTAATTCAGCGGCTGTGTCAAATGTTGGCAAGACCCTTCTATCATCTGCGCTGTAATACGCATCTAATTTCCCCGGCCAAACACACATTTATATCCCTCTCAGCGCATCGCCTCTTACACAACCAGACAGTTGGTGGTCAAGGTCGTTTTCCCCTCAAGATAAACAAGCTTTTTATTCAAAAAGCTGCAACGGCTTTTGAATAAAGTTGTTACAACGTATATTTATCACATCAGCGCGCAGTTGTCAGGAAATATCGGGTTTTTTATACGCCTCTGGTTTACAATGAGTTCGCCTCGGACGCGCACAGGCTTGGCAGGTTTTTGAGCGGCTGCGTGCGTCGCGAGCAGATACGCATCTCGTGGGTTTATTGTGATGACAACAGCGAGAGGCGAATTCATTCGAAGCACAGATGTCGGTCTCAGTTTGTGGGCTCGTAACTTCGGGGCTCATTGAGTTCACTTGTTGGAACGTGAAGGCTTTGAGTGACCTCAGTGAGTCCAAGAAGACAAAAGAAATGAGTAATGAGGCGGTGTCAATAAAGGCTGTTTCTGAATTACCAACCCTTGTTTGATTTCTGTCTCCCCTCATCTTTGTGTCTTTGTTTCAGGGCTCGGCTGGTACTAAAGGAGATAAAGGAGAAAGAGTAAGTCTTTTCCACTTCAGCCACTGTTTGAGCAGATTAAAATTAGCCGCTCCACTTTGCTGTGGAAACACTCGCTCTCTGTTCACACCCTTGTTTTGAAGTAAATTGCATTACAGGGCCGCCACTTCCCCGCGCCAGCACACGGGCTTCTGTCTCGTCCACACCCTCAGGCTCATTTAGAGCAAAACCAAATTAAATCAGTGTTCGTAGCACAGCGGCGCAGTCCCTGGGTTTTTTGCTGACGCGGCAGCGGGGCTGTCGCTGCCGAGGGCTTGTGGGGCGCGCTTCTACGCCGACTCGAATCAAACCTGAATTCCTGCTATGCTTCATTTCGTCAGCTGTTGGGGACATTTGCTCCTTGCTTTGGGTAATTATTGTTTGGAGACTCAACATAAAAGTGTTCWTGAAAAACATACATAACAGGATTTTTCTGCTCAGTGTTGCAGATTTTAGGGAGGTGGCCCAGTTCTGAGTGAAGCTGGTGTAATAATCAAGCGTCTAAAAAAAATCTTTTTACTTGAAAACTAATTAGGGTTTGTCTTATAACATTAAATAAAACGTAAAACAGACTGTCACAAAATATAGATTTTGAATTAATTCAAAACAATACAGAATTAACTAATTTGTGCTGTGATTTGTGWGTTAAAATATAAAGAAAGAAAAATAACGTGAACATCCATGCAAAAAAACCCATCAAAATTTAGCTCTAAGACCTGCAGTGTGAACATAGCCTATGAATGGAAGAAATTATTAATTTTACCCTTTTTGCATTTCTTAGTTTTATGAAAGACTGCAGCTATACTTTACAAAACTAAAGTAGTGCAAGCGATTTATGTTGATGCTTTTATTTTGAAGTGTACCGGAAGTTCTGTGTTCAGCGAAGCACAAGTTAATAAAGACACCGCCAATGTTGGACCGGCTAACACGAGCTGCCTGGTTTTATCATTTCCAAAACATAACCAACATCCAAATACGCTCAGTTACAGAAGTACAAAAAGAGCAACACTACAAAAATTTTAAAATATATAAATTTTAAGAATAAATTATAAAAACTTAAACATAATATGATAATAATGTGCTACGTATTTTCATCAGTGCATGTTTCCATACACTGATTAAATTTGTGCTCTGCATTTAACAAGTGATATACACCAAAGTGAAGCAATAGAATAGAATAGAATAGAATAGAATAGAATAGAATAGAATAGAATAAAATAGTCATTATTGTAATTGCACAAGCCTGAACAACAAAATTAAACTATTACAGAAAGACGAGCAACATATACAGGATGTGTACATAATGAGGAAGGATTTGGTAAGATTTAGTGACAAAACTAATATTTTTTAAACGCGCTGGGAGCAGTTGGGAATTAAGTGTCTTGCTCAAGGRCACCATGGTGTAGACATGGTGGAGAAATGAAACTGTGACTTAATGGTCCTATGTCGGCTGCCCYACCACTGCACTACACCCAACTCACTGATGCTATAATCAATATGTATATAAGCTACTGTGTGTGCTATAAGCTGATGACAAMTTATATCACCTGTACTGTATATTAAAGGCACACATAAAGATTGTACTCTTATTTAATTGTTRCTTATGTGATCTTGAAAAAAGCAAATATTTTACTCAACCTAAAATAACACTGGTAGTTATTTTGGAACTCTGTGTTAAATTTATCAGAAGCCTGAATAAGACAGGACCTCTGCTCTGTTCTCCATAAAGGAATAAAGTTTATTTGAATTTTGAATGAACACATTACATCCTGTTATTTGTTGCTAAAATTGACAGCAAAAAAATAAATGTGAAAAAGTTGGTGTGGATTAAAGGAGGCGAGTACTTAATTCTTAATCGCTGCCTAATAATTGATCAACCATCGTACTGGAACGTTATGTCCCTGTTTCTTCAGAGCGGCGTCACCCTGCTGCTTGTTTTTGTTTGTTCAGGGTGAGGTGATGTCCCAGTCTGCAGTCAGAGCCATTGCACGACAAGTGTGTGAGCAGCTCATCCAAAGTGAGTAATGTTTTTTTATAAAAGAGCACGAATGAATGAAATGTTCTTAGTTTCTGCAGAGCTTAATTTTGTATTATTAACTGTTTTTCTCCCCCATCCTCTTCTACCTGCAGGTTATTTGTCTCGCTACAACTCCATCTTAAACCAGATCCCCCTCCAGTCATCAACATCAGTCAGAACGGTACCAGGACCGCCTGGAGAGCCGGGTAGGAGAGGTCCTCCTGGTCCTCAGGGAGAGGCGGGCCCTCCTGGCAGGCCCGGTTTCCCCGGTACCAACGGTCAGAATGGCCAACCAGGTGAAAGAGGTGAGASTGAAGTTAATCTCTCATCATAAGTGATACTGTTTTATGTTGTTTGTTGTTTACAAGCAGTGAAATCAGTTTGACAGAATGAACAGAGTTGTTACTGCAAATCAGTTCAAATCCTTTTAATTGGGGTGCCGTGGAAAGGGTATGAACAATTAAGGTCTTACCTGTTGTAGATAGCTCTTTGAACAACTACTTTGGAGAAACTGAGTTACAGAACTAAATTGCAGCTTTATAACAAAAAAAAAACAGTGTTCAGATCATGTGAATGTTGTGTTTTTAAGACATGAACAGAGCAAACAACAGAATATAGCATTAATTTTCTAATTATCAAAAGTAAAATTGTATAAAAAAAATCTAATTTCTCTCCTGATTAGATAGTGAAAAATAAACCTAAATCTTTRCAATTCAACTTAGGGCTCTGTGTGGTGTAAAAAAATAACCAGAGGGGAGAGTTGAGCACAAATTATGAGCGTAGCTTTAAATTCTAGTAGTTGATCTGCTTCAAACAATCAGTTTTTACCTGCATAGGCAACAGTAGCATTTTATATCTATACCAYAGAACAGGCACAGATAGGTGACATTTTATAGTTCACATTATCTAAAAAAATAAATTAAAAAAAGATAACCAAGTGACCCAACTGGGAACTGAAAATTCAATTTTGAAATGAAATTATTGACTCTGTCTTTTCCAGCACCTGAGCAGTGTGCCAACWCAAACACATGGACTTAGTGACATAAAAATGTTTAAGTAGTTAACCTGACTACGTATCTACTAACCAGATGTAGACATTTACAAAAGTTTTACATCTAGGCTATATCTAGTCCAATTGTTGCTTAGGCATCTGTTCAACCAAAAAATGCTAGTTTCGGGTCACACACCTGTATTTAGGCTACATTTCAGGTCGATGTCAATAGTGAATTATATTTACACTATTTTTATAAACTTGTGAACATCTTCCACTTCTAAATCACATGATATCACTGAAAGTTTTTACTCTATTTTGTATGATTTAGTTAAAAAAAAGATATACAGCATAGTTTTGAGACKTTTGTTCTCGTCCCCACAGCCAAACTTTTCTGATTAGAAATGTTTAAGTTGGACTGAACCAACCCAAAGTGGAGGGAGAAAAAGGAGCATAGAATGCTGCTGTGTGTGTTTTTGTTTAGTTTATGCGGAACAACACCTGAATTAAATAAAATAATAAACTAGAAGCAGTACTGACTGTGTTTGGTGTCAGTTTTGGGCTCAAATTGATTCTGTTTCTGAGATTCAGCAACAGCTAGAAACAACCAGTCTATAAAACTTTACAGTCTATAAAATAGTGTTTTTATTATCAGAACAACAAGAATACAAAAACATACATTGTAATATAATAAAAAACAGCTCAATAAAAAAGAACAAATAGTCTAATGTTCCAGTTGACATGTGCCATCCTGCCTGTTTGCTGTTTTTTTTTTTTTTTCGTCAGGCCCTCATAAATCACAATAAAAACCGTATTTTTTAAATCCATGAGGTCATTGTTCTGCCACAGAGTCTTTAGTGGTCAGGTTTTATGAGTCTCTGTCTTCATCACTGAAACATGCAGCCCACACTGAAGATTCATATTCTGAGTGAACACACAGAGGACAGAGAAGTGAAAACTGCTCAGCGTCTGTCAGGGAGAGTTCAGCGTTCAGCGCTGATGTGTCCTCTTCAGGGCTTCAAACCTTCGAGTCCTTCCAGTAAAAATGTATCATCTGTAGCTGCTGGTCTACCAAACTCCTACAACCCGCTTTAAAAGCTGATCTGTAGCGGCAGCCAGCCAAAGATGATGTGCTCGGGTTAAAAAAAAGGTTGTGAAACGCAAAAACCCTAATTTATTTTTCAGACCCAACTAACAAGTTTGTGGAGACGTTTAAAAGACATTTTAAAGACAAAGTTGTTGCTGTGAAAATTGTTTAATTTTTATTGGAGGTTTTGAWGTGTTTTCTGTAGGCAGTTAAACAGTTGTAAAACCAGCAGGACATAATTCACTGATCAGAGTTCGGGTTCATCTTTATGACAAATAACTCATGAGGTCATTCAAACAGCTGCATTACTGACACATCAGCACAGAACAGACTCTGGTTCATCATGTTTCATCAAACTTGACTGCAGCAGAACTTTTATTATTCTCAAAAATCCTTTTCGAAGTTTTTGACTTAAAGACTTTTTCAGTTCAACCTGAGGTGCATCAGGTAATAAACACCAGGAACTGATTGAATTCTGTTAATTTTTCAAAAAGAAAGGGGGGGGGGTCCTTTCTCCATCTCCCCACTTGTTTGGGGTCCCATTCTGAAGAACCTTGAAGCATGTGATTCAAACAGTGGTTCTCAATTATTTTCTGTTAGGCCCCTTGTAGAGTGGCACCTCACCCCTTCAGGCAGCGGTCAGCCCTGCAAGGCATAAGCCTAAGTGATCAGACCCACAACCCAGTGCCAGCCAGACCTGGTGCCAAGTGTGGACTGAAGGCTGGGTACTCGTGCAGGGGGTGCATGCTCCCTCGCCAGTGGTGTAGGTGTTTATACTTGATGCTATATTGTAGTGTTCTCCAAAATGACCMATRGCAGTAGACTGYAYAACCTGTGAAAATGTTGTAAGTAGAGGAGCAAAAACTTGATGGACAAACAAACTATTTGAAYGGTGCACAGTGCAYRCAGACTTTGTGCASAACCAATGYAGAGAGCATGCGTCCAAGCTCACTCATCATAWGAGCAAAGACCTGCAGAGGCACATAAACCAGACMMTGGGGAGCGGTCATTTGGAACTGATTCAGAMGAGGAGGACAGGGCCAAMATCAGATGGGAGAGGGAGTTCCCAATCTGACCCATACGGGCCCGTGAGTCGTAGACCCTGTAGAGTATGTCRTCTGAAATACGGCACTGCAGCCGTGTACAACAGGCATTAGGCCACAACGCCTCATCTGTCGGGACAATAAGAGAAGCAAGGCCTGGTTCCACAGCTGGCATTTGCCCCAAGTCAAACCTGGATGCCTCCTGCACGGCAGCCAGGGCCCTGCCATCTGTCGTTAGACGTGACAAGGCCTTCAAATTTATCCAACAGGCATGTAACGTCTGTATATATACTCCTCTGAGAGAGGAACCAGAAAAGATGCGTCAGTATTACGGTGCTAGAAAAGGTGCTACAAACAACAGGCTGGGCCAGCGAAACATCTAGCTGCAAACCAGCAAGAGCTGTTCTGATGGCCGCCATCACAGAGTCTTCTTCATCCTCCTGGGAGGCATTGGAGTCTGAACCAGAAGTCCTGGAGCTCAACYCCGAAAGGATCAGGCATCAAGCAGCGAGACAAACAGTGGTAAACACAGAAGCTATTAGCCTAGCTTAACCAAACCTGCATTCAACAAACCCGCACACAAGAAGAACGAAGGGATTGAGCGCCGGATGTCACTGGCAGGTCACAGGTGACTTTGTTGTGATTAATACTCAACCTCAGCACTGACTCCGGAGGTCAGTAGGGATGAAATAGAACTTTTACCATCAATAATTATAGAAAACTGCTAACAAAATCCTAACACAGCTGTATGAGCACCTGAAAACCTTTAAAAAATTACAGCTTTGTCTCTTTTTCTTTGAACTCTCCAGGTTTAGCAGGAGAGAAGGGCGACAGAGGGAGTCCAGGCGTTGGGAGCCAGGGCCCTCGAGGACCACCCGGTCCTCCTGGTAAGAAACAACATGAACCCAAAGACTTTTATTAGACCAAACTAACCGAATTCACTGCCTGCACCCTCTGCTCAGCCTCAGAGCTCAAATAACATTTTTGAGGTTCTACTCCCCAAATATGAGAATTTAAAAGTATTTTGTWCACGGACCTTTTATTTTTGTTGCTTCCAGCCCAGATCCGCACCATTTCTACAGAGTTCTTATTGTGTTGCCTCTGAACTAAAGCAGAGGTGTTTCAAGTATTGAAACAGTGAAATTAAATTTCCCAGAGACCTAAAGCGATTAGGATTTACTTCCCTCCCTACTGAATCTCTGAGCACAGAAAGAAAGCAGATGTTTTAGACCATGAATATAAATCTTTGTATTGATTTTCTCGAGTGCCGTGTGGAGTTTAAGTTTTGTGTTATGAATATATGACAGCGCAGGGATTTTCTGTTTATGCCAATCAATACTCACAGAACAAGCGGAGAAAACTCCCCTGAAACTTTTCTGATTAAATAACAGTTAAAAACAAAAAATAAATAAATAAAAAAACAATGCACATAAATCAAACTTGTGTGTTTGAAAATGGAAGCTTTATTTGCTGGACTTATATAATTGTGGGACAATCATATTTGCACAAAAAAAAAACATTCCTTAAAATATTGATGCTATATTTTTATTGTAGGAGCTATTTCTCCTGTGGAAACATAAAACAACCTCAGGGTTAAATTTGAACTGAACTGTGTTGTTTTGTTTCTGACCTCAGGCCATTCACTGTCAGACCCTTTAGTCAGAAACAAAAACGTCTAAAGCTGGCCAGTTTGTTCTAGTTTAGAAAAAATAATGTAGTTTTAAAAGGGATTTTGTAAAGAAGCTCTGAAAAGTTAAGATCTTATTTGTTGTGGATGACTCTGTGAATGACTTAAATTTGGAAAAATAGTTTAATTCTGACCAAAYTGACAAGCTAAATCTTTAGCTGCTGTGGGCTATAGTCTAGAGGCTTATGTAAAAAAATGTTTGATTTGTGTTTGTTTTTTTAAGTATGTCAAATAACTTGGTTTTTTATCTACATAAAATCATGATCTTGGTGTTCATRATTGAAAACATGGGTTTAGACACTAAGATCATAACGTAGAAACAAGATCAGAGGGCAAAATGTTTATTCTGGTGGCCATTTTGAAAGTTCAAGATGGCCATCGACTAAAATGGAATTTGGTGGTCACCACTGGATCCTTCATTCTTGAAACATGGGCTTRGACTAGAAATCAACCAATACAATAATTTTTTTAAAGCCAATGTCGATACCAGTTATTTGGACATCCAATTTCTTTGGGCCGATTCTTGAAATTGATATTGCTTTTTCTTCTTCCATTTACATAATAAAAATGACACGATCGCAAACGTTACACAAGTCTCAATTTAAACAAAAGCAAAGCATTTAACAACAAAGCAAACAAAACATAACTATGGATAGCAAACAGTGTAACACATTTAGATATATAACAATAAAAACAAACAATCTTAAGATTGTTTTTTATCGTATTGGCGAACACAYGTATCGGCTGGTGCCGATACAAGAAAAAGACACAAACATTCCCAAAATATCGGCCAGTTGCTGTATTGGTTGACCTCTAGCTCAGACACCAAGATCATGGCTTTATGTCGACTAAAAAACAAACAGATTGCAAAATTGGTATTCTGATGGCCATTTTGAAATCTGTCCCATAAAATCCAACRAACGAGAGAAAAGACTGAACCATACTCTCTAAAGTACACTCTAACAGTCCCCAAAAAACATATGACTTGCTTTATAAAAAAAACATACATACACACACAAAAGTACATAAGTCGCTGTACTACCAGTTGTTGATTAAAAACTGCTAGAAAACAGAAAGAAATGCATATTTTCAGTTGCAGATTCACTGCATTCTGAGTGTTTGTGACCAAGCCACCAGCAAGCTGTGTTGTTGTGTTTTGATTGGCCAGGTTATGGAAATCATGGTTTATTTTCATGTGCTTAGTTGGAAAATGGTATCCTAGATTATGCACATTATCTTACTGCCCAATTCTGCTCACATTCTACACACCTCACCTCAGAGCATCCACTTCAGTACACCTGCACCTGAGAGTCTGTGGCTCATGTGGATTCCTGCAATAACTGCAGGAGTTGGAGACAGTAAAAATTAAAGGTAATTATTTAGGCTCAAAACGTCCCTTTTCATAATTTTCTCCACTTATCAGCTGAAGCAGAGAGGTGAGCCCTGAGTGTCATCAGGTGTTCAGCCCGTTCCAGTGTGACCCGCTCCAGGGACATGGACAGGTGGAGGGTTTAACTGGGGCGGTACGCCTGTCAAACAGCAACACAGGTGTCACAAAGAGATCCTACGAAGCTGAGGGGAAGATGAGCACCTTTAAGCAAGAACAGATTTAGTTTTCCACTAACAGTTTGACGCCCAAAACATGTGTTGAGTAACAAATACGTTCTGTTTTATACAGCAGCAAAAAATAAACCAGATCTTTTGTACGTTGTGCTGGTGATGAAGAATTTGCCGTGACACCAGTTGTCTTTAGAGAAACGGTTTCCTCCTTTATTCTGACGAGAACAATAAACAGAAAAGCAACCATCTGCATACATGGATGTATTTTGATGAAAAAGTAAGAGCACCCACCTCTCCCACTGGACATTATTACAGAATGGAGGAGCACACCACAGGGAGTACAAGTAATTTAGCAAAATAATACCACAGAAGAAGAAAGGGGGWGGGGCTTTCAATCTTAAAGTCACACACTTAAAACAATCATAGTGGCTTCCATTGTGTTTAAAGTCGGGTATAAGAGATATCTTATTAAAACAACACAAGACATATTGTGTACTTATAACAAAATACAAATACAAACCGGTTACATTTACATACTTAAAATCTATACAAATCAGATGTGCAGATCTGCAACTCACGCAAGGAGATTAATTTATTAACCTTTGTTGAACCACACAACTCCCTCTGAGATCATAGATCTCTTTTGCCAATGAAGGCAAACTCATGCAGGTTTATGGTCTGTGAGAGGAAACCAGAGTACCTGGAGAAAATAGAATAGAATAGAATAGAATAGAATAGAATAGAATAGAATAGAATAGAATAGAATACCTTTATTGTCATTACACAAGTGCATAACGAGATTAGAGCCACTCCCACAGTAGTACAAATACTCTTTATTTTTTCTATTTCTTTTAATGTGTAACAGGATAAAATTAGCTAAAATATGCCTACATATCTGCATATATATATATATATATATATATA
>NW_013952750.1:79175-88359 GCF_001266775.1 Austrofundulus limnaeus | reverse complement strand
CACACACACACACACACACATATGCCTATATATACAACAATATAAAAACAATAAAGCACATAAAAAAGTACAATGAGAGTCGATTGTAAATGTGAAACTAAAGTAGAAGAAAGTTAAATGACATTATTGCACATTGTTTAAATATTGCACATTTTGTATATTGAGGTATATGGATTCTGCTGGTATTGCAGGCGATCATAAACAAAATAAAGTGACAGGTGTCCCACAGATGTATTTATTTCACAGTATGTGAGTTCCTCGCTGATTTTAAACCAAGAGTCAGTGTATGCAAGAGTTCAGTAAGRTGATGGCTTTTGGGAAAAAGCTGTTCTTGAATCTGTTTGTTCTTGTTCTGGTGCACATGTAGCGCTTTCCTGCAGAAACACAAGGAGAAAACTCACACAAACACGAGGAGAACATGCAAACTCCACAGAGAAAGACCCCTTGTCTGAACCTGGGATCGAACTCAGGACCTTCTTGCTGTGAGTGAGGCATCAGTGCTAACCACTGAGCCGCCGTGCTGCCATTTAGGGCAAACAGGAACATTTTTATGCAGTTTGGAAACTCCCTCACAAATGTAATTTGCAGTTCTGTCAGCATGAGATACTGACTCAAGAGGACCAAGACCAAAGTGGATCACTGCCACCTTAAAGCACCTCCAGTCACCAAAGACCTCACTGGTTCATGCAAACACATTTTATAAGCATTTATGTTGACGTAAGTTTCACAATATGTGGTTACTCATTTGGAGTTCTATTATTTGCAAATGGCAGCAGCAGCTAGCTGTAGCACTTTTGGTGCAGCTTGGAGCACTTCCTGTAGGAATATCATACCAGTGCACAACAGATAATAATGCAAAGCTTCATAACGACACATGAACTGCTGTGAAGTTTTTAAGATCAGAGTTGTTTTAAGTTGTCAGCAGTCCACTGTTTCTTGGCTCCACTCAGACTAGCTGTTAGCTCACCACTCTGGTTAGCATTAAAAGCTATCAGTAACAGGTAAGATATTAATTGTCCATACCTTTTCACTGAGACCACTTCAACAGCTCTTCCTCAGCAGGAGGAAGGATGTATTTAAGTAGGATAAACTCCGGATGTGTTTTTCAGCCTAAACTTTTTGATCTTCAGGTTTGCCAGGTGAAGGACGAACAGGCAGCCAGGGGCCGCCTGGTCGGCCCGGTAACCCAGGTACAGCAGGGAGACCCGGTAATCCAGGAGCCACGGGACCCGCTGGCCCACCGGGATACTGCGATCAGAACTCGTGTCTAGGATACAACGTTGGAGGTAAATATATCATCCAGCTGATGTTTATGAACATTTATTATCAACATTTAATATGTTCCTGTAAAGAAATAGTTCCTGTTTTTACATTTATGTGTTTTATTTCTTTGTTTTCAAGTTAGAAAGGTTTGCAGGGGCGGAGCCAGAGGCTAGGATGGAAGAAGAAAATACTTTTCTGAACCACTGAATTAATACAAAACAACAAACATGCGCAATAGTTTTGGGTTTAAGAACCAGCAGCAATAGAATGGAACGTCTAGGGGTTCGTTGTGAAACATTGAAGGGTACAGTCATGTGGCCGCCATTTTAAATTGATGATGTAACTGTACTGTTATGTTGGTGAGTGCAGCTGCCACCACATCAAATTTCAGCTTAATATGTCTAAAGGTACCTGAGTTATAGCCAAATTAGCAGTGGCAGCCATCTTGAATATTCAGATCTAGAGAAGTTTTCTTTGTTTGTGCGCCCCTAAAATACACCTTAGCCACCCCTTGCAAAAAAAAGTCTAGCTCCGCCCCTGCATACATGTTGAAATTATTAGATATAATGAAMGTTATCTCACCGGTTGCTAATATGAAAACTTATATTGAAACCAGAAAAGATAAAAGAAGTTAACAAATGAACAAAGTTAGTGTTTTATTTTGTAAGTTACAGCAGATTTTCTTCACTTAGATGGAGTGTAATTTAATACTGTGTATAATTAGTAAAAAAAAGAGGCATCTCAGCTGGAGGCTTTACACAAATTAACAGAAGGGAATTCGTGAAAAGTAAATGTAAATGACATATAAAATACGAAATGTGGCTCTTCCCGCACTGTTTTGTTCACCCAGGAGAAGTAAATAAAACCTGTTTTAAATAATGTGATCAATATAAAACTGATGCAGATGAATTGCAGAGTTCTGCAGAAATGTGGTGTTTACAAATCAGGTTAGGTTCTGACAGCTGAAGCTAAAATAACATTCAGACTCCAGAGTTTTCTCCAACATTGTCAAAATATGCAGACTTTACAAAAGCATTTAGTTCTGTTTGTTTAGTCTTAACCAGAACGTGTGTCAGCAAGATTAATGTAATCCAGCTTTATTTTTAAATTAAGCAGACTAACCCCAAACATAAAACTATTTTTACCAGTTTTAACAGTCTGGCCCTGGTCTGCCTTTCCATTTTATGAAGTTTTTTTTTAAACATATAAAACACTCAGATGTTGTTTTCATAGCCTTGGTTAGCCATTGGATTGTTATTGTTTCTTGTAAAGATCTGAGAGAATTGGAAAGGGATCTGACTTTTATTGTTGTTCCACTGTGAAGTTTCTTCATTCCTGCCCACACTGAGGGATTAAGGAGCTGACGGGTCAGAGCTATTTGTCTGTTTTGAAATCTAATAAAATATGCTGCTTCACACAGTCAGGTACACACAGAGAGAGAACATCTTTGAATATTTGTGTCGATGAGGCCAATGAGTGCACCGTCTCTAGCCATCCCAGCTCGGACCGTACACATCTAACAGAATCTGACAAGATGTCCTGATGATGAATCATCTGTTAAAAGTAGCTGATGGATGAGACGTTACTTCATCCATCAAACAAGATTTATTTAAATGGATTCAACTCACAATGTGTTTTTTTTAATATATATCTTGTGATTTAGGAGTCCTGTCTGGTTTTCACAAATGTTCAAGGTTTAAATTCGGCCTTCAAAGACAAATTAGACAAAGTGTGGGAAGAGTATCATCTGTTTCTTTTATTTCATAGCAACAACTTTGTGCTTTTATGTTTAGAACTTTTACTTTAACTTAGGAGTGTTTTTCCAACCAATTAAGCCTGAGATGTTGAGCTCTTGTCCTCCGGGGCCTCCGCTGCTGTACTGCATGTTTTAGATGTTTCCCTGCTCCAACACACACGGTGTGTCATCAAGTTCTGCAGGAGCCTGGTAATGACCCGATACTTAAATCAGGTGTGCTGAAGCAGAGAAAAGTTCAAACATCTTCAGGGTGGTGGGCCCCGAGGACCAGAACTGAATGTCATTCAACTATTATGCATTTTTTAGTTTCGGTTTAGTTTAAGGTTTATTTTTGTTTTGTAGCTTGGTTTGGTCTGGGTTAAGGTTAGGTTTGCACCATAAAAATACAGACCAATTCACGGGAAAAAGAAAACAATAACAGTGCAGGAAGAGGCCCAAGTGGGCTTATGAAAAGGTTCATCCCAAAAAATATTAAAAGAGGTATAAAATAAATAATCCAACAATGCAATTCTTAATTAGTTGATCATAAAATTATGCAATACAATCATATATAAAAAAGAAACARAAAATAACCTAAAAATTCTTCCTTCAAAGATATGAATAAATAGAACATGTAACAAATAATAAAAATTGCAATCACAGCTCTTTAATAAAAACAGTTTTAGATAACTTTTTAACTCTATCACAGAAGGCCTGCCTTTTGCTAAGTAGGAAAAGTCMTTTTAAAGTTTAGCTCGCCTGTATCAGACAGAAAACTGACCTCTGCTGCTGCTGTGGTATTTAGGACGATGAAGCTCTGAACTCTGGCCAATTAAGTAAGAATGAAACTGAAAATTGGATTTAAAATAATGAAAATGCATTGGTATATTCTCTTGGCTTTCATAAATCTTATAAAAAAGACAAATTTGAAAATTTTGTAAGCGTTTTTGAAGAGTTGAGGGAAAAGTACTTCACCAAACTATTAATATAACATTGATATGGGTATAAARTGTAAGCAAAAATTCTGCAGTGATGTAATGACAAACTGTCCTCATTATACCAACAGATTTATGTGTTTTCCTACAAATCTAGTCTGTATATTTCCACATTAAATTCTCAATAATAACTCCAAGATTTAAAGATAATTTATTTAATMTAAACCATGAAGCGTAGGCAGTCAAACCAAAATTAGCGACTTTCAAAAGTGAATCAAAATGTGAACAGGATAGAAGCAGGGTTGTATCATATATAAAACCTTTGATAAATTGTTTATGTAAATCAAAAATAGCAGTGGCTTAAGAACGGAGCCTTGAGGAACTCCGCAGTGTCTTAAGCTCTGTTAAAATTGCAACTGTTTACAGARCTGATGTAAATGAGAAGGGTTTTGTTTTTATTCTTTTAAGACGTTTAAATTTTCTTATTTTTAATGCTCTTTTTTCCCACCTTTTCTTTATTTTTAAACATTTTAATACTTTTTGGTTAACTCACTGAAGGAACTTGTGTGTTTCATATCTGTAAAACAGAAGCAGGGTGTAATTTTTCTTGTTTTCGGCAGCTGGGAAGGCTGTTAGAGCTGTTTGAGAACCAAAATCTTTGGTGTCTTTGGGTTTTTCTCTTCATATGAGGTAACATTTTCTCTTTTCCTTTTCTCTCCACCCTGTTCCCTCTCTCCGGATGTCTCCTCTTCCTCCTGACCTGAAGTTCAGCAGGATTATGGAAATGATTACTGAGGAGCTTTCTGCAGCCATCTTCCTCCCTCCTCCTCCTCTTCCTCCTGTCCTCACCTCAGTCTTTGCCCTGTTAAAATCCAGTCATTCCCTCAAGGCCACCATGTTTCCTGTGGTGGATTAGCCCCCTCACATTCAGTGCCAAACTTTGCACCAGCAACTTTTAAAATTTACTTCTCTGAAGTTTTCAAATTAGTCTTAAAACATGCATTTTTCTTATGTTTTACAAAACCATAAACCTGACCCACATATGGGTCAATTATTTTATTTTGTTCACATCAGCTTTAACCCACATAAGTATGATGGCTGACTTGGTACTAAGACAGAAATTAATTTGCTTTCAGWCCCTAAAACCCCTAACAAAAGCTTTGCACCGCTGCCATCACCGATCACACTTCCATTTGTCAACAATTACCGACTCGCACGGCTTTGAGCGGCTCTCTTCCTCCACTTTCACCTGCTCTGAGCTCAAATTTCATTAAAACTAATCACATCTTTCAAAGCCGGATCAATTTGTTAAACAATGACAAATAGCTTTCCTTTCTGTTTGGCTGCTTTTATTACAGAACGACCCAGCTTTACTGGTGCATCTCATATTCTGAGATGTGCAGAAACTCTTCAGTTTCACCCCAAAAGTGTGTTTACTGGGGGTCTTTCTGATCACATCTGAGAGCCGTTCTCTTGTTGATCATCTGCACGCCTCACATTCATGCTGCGCCTGTTTGATTTTAAATGTTGCTGCCATTGRTTAGGATTATTAATCCCAGATCTGGTTTTAATCTCACTCTAAACTGGAACTATCTGATCCTAAATGTTCCCACCCCTCCAGTCCAAGCCCTCCCTCACGGCGACTACCAGCCCTACAGAGAGCGGTACGACCCCGCTGCAGTCGCTTACGGCCACGACCGAGGAGGGGGCGAGGAGGACCAAGAGGAGGACCAGGACCCTTATGGTTACCCCTCTCCGTTGGCCTATGGTCACTACCCGGGCCACTCTGAGGACGTGGAGCTGAGGTCACCGGGTGTGGTCAGGAGGTATTCGCGTGATGTCATCATGGAGGAGAGCGAGTATGGACGACCGAAGAAGGGCGGACTCACCTTAAGTGCTTGAGCCCTAAAAGCCACAACACACACACACACACACGTTCATCTCTCCTTTCATCGGAAACTGTGGTGAGAAGCACCACCCCTCCCCTCGCACCTCGTGCACCTCCAGTGGTTCTCCTACCAGATGAAACTGTAAATATGTGGACTCTGTATATTTGTGTAAAAGGGAAGTCCGAGAAGTGCCTGATCTATGTTGGCTTYGTCCAGTGAAAACGTAAGACCCGTTTCTAAAACCTCCCACAGCTGATTTCAGGATTAAACCTCTGTTTTGTTTTTTATTGCTGTTGTCGTCGTGTGAAGCTGCATGTCTCAAGAGTCTAACTGGACACGTGCATCTTGTTTTCACTGTAACTAGGCTGAGTATTTTACAGTGCAAATGAGGGTTGGGCGATATTKGCAAAACAATTAATCACGATTAATTGTGGTATTTAGCCAATAAGACGATTAATCCCCTGGAGTCCCTGGAYGCCCTAATATCCTAGCCACATGACCAATTTAAATCACTTYAGTGGGAAAGATTTCTCCGCAAAAATCTGTTCCAAAWTGTGTCRAAAGTAYATTCTTTCAGGTAATACACCAATTTTTAAATTGTGTKGCTRKACCAAGTACACTCTCCGGCCACTTTATTAGAYACACCTGTCCAACTGCTYATTAACRCAAATGTCGAACCAGCCAATCACATGGCAGCAACTCAATGCATTYAGGCATGTAGACATGGCCAAGACGATCAAACCAGCATCAGAATGAAGAAAGGTGATTTAAGTGACTTTAAACGTGGCTTGTTTGTTGGTTCCAGACGGGCTRGTCTKRRKWWTTYMRRAAMYKSYKRWYYWMYKGGRWTTTYMMCCMACAACCATCTCTAGGGTTAACAGAGAATGGTCCGAAAAAGAGAAAATATCCAGTGAGCTGCAGTTATGTGGGTGTAAATGCCTTGTTGATGTCAGAGGAGAATGGCCAGAGTGGATCCATCCTGCCTTGTATCAACGGTTCATGTTGGTGGTGGTGATGCAATGGTGTGGGGGATGTTTTCCTGGAACACCTTTGGCCCATTAGTACCAATTGAGTATCGTGTCAACGCCACAGCCTACCGGAGTATTGTTGCTGACCATGACTTTATGACTACAGTGTACCATCTTCTGATGGCTACTTCCAGCAGGATAACACTCCATGTCATAAAGCGTGAATCATCTCAGACTAGTTTCTTGAACACGACAATGAGTTCACTGAACTGGAATGGCCTCCACAGTCACCAGATCTCAATCCAATAGAGCACCTCTGGGATGTGGTGGAACAGGAGATTCGCATCATGGATGTGCAGCCGACAAATCTGCAGCAACTGTGTGATGCTATCATGTCAATATGGACCAGACTCTCTGAGGAAGGTTTCCAGTACACCTTGTTGAATCTATTGCCAACCTGGTACTAGCAAGGTGTGCCTAATAAAGTGGCCGATGAGTGTAAATTGGGAGTAATGATAAATAAATTACAGAACTTTTTAAAAAAATGTTTGTCATATTTGAATCAGAGCGTCAAACTGAGCGGACTGAAGGGGKAAGTCAGTCAGTCTGGWGGTATTAATCGTATTAATCGTCAAGTGCCAAAAAATAATCGATTKAAGTTTTTCTGACGATTAATTGCACACAATACGATTTTGCCCAACCCTAGAGCAAATCACTGAGAAAGATCAGATGTTTGTACAGACTGTTTTTTTATTAGGCTGAATAATGACTCCTGTATTCACATTTTTATTTCTCTACAGTGTTGTTTGCATTATTCAGTTTGTTTGAACATGAAATTTCTTTTTACCTTTTATTTTCTAATTAAATATTTGGAAGCTGTTGTGACGCTCCACTCTTAATTTCAGGGTTGTAGCAAAGGTTTGAGTTTTATGTTGGAACTTTTTATTTTTCTCATGTAAATTTGAACCCACTCACTGTGGATTTGTTTGGGTGACTGAACGATGACCTCTGGCTAAAACAGCATTAAAAAAAAGAAGTAAAGTGGAAACACTGCCCTCCTACTCTGTCGGAAACAAATGGTCCCGATTAACATTTAAAATTGGCTTCATCAACCTACCACAAAACAAATCTTTTTTTTAAATTATAAACCAATAAATCTATGACGCTGAAATGTGCTCATGTGAGTTCTTGAAGAAACTTCATGACAAGCGCTTCAATAAAACATTAGTCTGTCTGTACAGCTTACAAGAGCAATTTATTTTCAGACAAACAGAAATGCAGAGAAGACGTCATGACCAACGTTGACATTTGCTGATGTCGTCATAGCAATGTGCTAATTGGTTGCGCTGCTCGCGCTCCGAACAGATGTCGTTTTTCACGGGCCAGATCGGATCGTTTCACGGGGAGTAAAGCCACAGGATCTGGTTGTCTCTGATCAGAGCTGAGATCTCAAGCTGCTCCTGGATGTTTCAGGTCTGCAGGGGTTTCGCTCGTGGCTACGACAACTGACCGGGGGGGCGGAGCTTCTGTGTGTTTGTGCTGCTGCTGGCATCCACACTGTGTCTCAGAGTTGGGTCAGAAGTTGATGCCAGAGTTGGAATAAAACAAAAAGAAATCAATTGGCCAAATTTGCACAACAATCTGACTTTTATTTGTCATGAAACTAGAAAAAAAAAGGTAATTCTGTCTGTTTGGACACAGAAACAGGATGTTTTAAAAAACAGCCTTGATTTCATTTCATCCTGTAGCCTTCAGGTCTGTGGAGGAAAAACAAGAAAACTGATTAGAGTTGGGCACCAAGAACATACATGGATACAAGGTGACAAATCCTTCCAGAAAGAAATCCTTTTGTTGTTGTTGTTGCTGTTTTTCCTCTTTAATTTCAAACTGGGATTGCAGCAGACTGATTTTATCAGCTGTATTTGTTTGGCCACGWAAAAAATGATCGGATCTAAACTCTCTGAAAGCCAGCGGTGTGTTTCTGTCTGGCTTCTTGTTCGGGTGGCGTGTGCGTCCAACGAGCTGGCTCATCTAATCATGTCTCACTTCTGCTGCAGCATTTTTCTGAGCGAGAATATTAACTGTGTTTAATAAAGGGTAATGATTGAATTGCCCTCAGTGACCTAAAGCACGTCGCCCCCTGACACACACACACACACACACACACACACACACACACACCTGATGAGTAAAACGAGTAATGCAGAGCAGGAGGGAATTTTAACTAAGCTGAGACACGTCTCTTAAATAAACCAGGATTAGTTTGACCTTGACAGCAACACGACAAGCAGCCTGAACACACGAGCTGATGAGACAGAACCAATGAACAATGAGAGGAGGCTCATTTATCACCTCACACACACACACACACACACACACACACACACACACACA
>NW_013952750.1:70766-79165 GCF_001266775.1 Austrofundulus limnaeus | reverse complement strand
TCTACCTACCTACCTATAGGCTGCAGCCTATCTACCTACCTACCTATAGGCTGCAGCCTATCTACCTACCTACCTATAGGCTGCAGCCTACCTACCTACCTATAGGCTGCAGCCAATCTACCTACCTATAGGCTGCAACCTATCTACCTACCTATAGGCTGCATAAAACAGCTGTGAAACGAGATGGTCTCGCCTTTGCATGACATAAGTTGGCGTGATCACGTGTTGCCCTGTTATCATAATGACTGGTTTTCTATCACGTCTTCAGACTTAAAATGCATTGGGACTTCACAGAAGGAATAACTTCACAAAAATACATCACATGTAAACAAACAAAACCTGTTGATAGTTTGGGTTTAGCTCCAGTATCAGTACTTGTAACATTTTATTTAGCATCTTATTGCAGCATACATTTCATCAACTAAGACACTAAATTTAGATTTACAAATACATTCTTGATGTTTGTCAGCCACTTCCATCACCGCGCCGCGCTGTAGGCTGTCCCACATCGCAGGCCCGTACTCATGCAGCCAATAAAAGCACAAAAACGTGGGCTGCATCTGAGTATCCTACGCAGCCAACAATATCCCAGAATTCAAAGCACCATCAGCAAACTCAACAGAAACACGGAGACGGTAGAGTTTGGAAATTTATCACGCTCTAAGAATTTGCTTTTAAATGTATGTTTATCAACTTACAGTAGCTGGTTGAATTTATGCTGCTGTGAAATGTCATTACAAGGACAGATACTGGAGCTGAACCCAAATTATTAATGTTTTTTATTTACATGTAATGTTTTTAATAATACTGAAATTTGTGAAGTTATACCTCCAGTAAAAGTGAATATAATTGCTGGCTCGTCTTCAGACACAAAAACCTGCGTTTGTTTCATCATGAAAGGTTTTACGTACAGCGTGAACAGCCTGGGGAAGGCATCAATCTCCTCCTGAGTGTACTCGTCGAGTCTCTTTGGAATCTCTCGAGGTTGAAAAAGCTCCTCTGTCAGGTTGGCTCGAATATCATCCGGTATCTCCTGAGCAGCAGAGACGATGGAGATGTTTTAGTCCACAAAACAACAAGGATTAGGATTTAAACCCCTGAAGTAGATTTGTTTTTTATTCAAAGATGAAAYAGTGTTCGGGTCCATCATTCTTCACTGATAATCCTTTAAATATTCATGACAGCAGGGTCCAACAGGTTCATCAGCTCAGAGAAGAGACAAAAACAGCTTAAAAAGAAAAAAACAACTAACTTTCAAAAGGGTGTTAAAAAAACTGTTGCACTGATTGTTCTGAGTGGCAGATTAACAGCAGACATGGAAAGGAGCAGGAAGCTTGTTTTAAACCTGCTCAAATTTTCACTAAAACAAAAGGCATGCCAATACCAGACAGACATTTTGTGCTCTGAAATAATGTCAGAAATACTTCCCTCTATATTCGTTTATCTCTGCTGTCATGTCGCAAACATAATATAAAAGCAATCTGAACCACCACCAGTGTGCTGCACCGGTTCATTTGAAAGAAATGCAGCCAGAATAAAAACATTTTAGGCCAAAAATCATTTAAGCACATGTTTAACTGTGAAATTGCTGTTAGCTTGTTTGTAACTCAGTTCWGGTTTACACAAACCTCTGAGGGAAGTCTCTTTAGCTGCTACACCACAGAGCTCACCACAGTGAGACTAATTCTCTGTTAGCTTCTGATTCTGGTCAGGTACTGTAGCTCAGCGATTGTCTCCTTTTTTTTTCTTTTTTTTTTTTGCTGAACAGCTTCAGAAAAAAAATCTGAGGACAGTAAAGGAGAGCTGAGGTGAACTTGCAGAGTCAGGAGATCATTTTAGCTTACGGTATAGATTCTCACTGTTAATATACGCCACTTATAAAAAGTTAGGGATGTTTGGCTTTTGGGTGAAATTTCAGGATGAACCTAATGTGACCTCTAAACTTTTGAATGCTCGTGTTAAACTGTTCAGTGTTTCAGTACTTCTTGCACAAATGAAATGAGCCCAAGTAGAAAAATGTAAAAATGATGTAATTTCTTTGTCGCAGTTTGGATCAGTAAAATCTGAGTGTCACTGCTGATCCACTCAGGCTAACATTAGTCACTTGAGCAACATTTTACAAATATTAAGTRAATAGAATAGAATAGAATAGAATAGAATAGAATAGAATAGAATAGAATAGAATAGAATAGAATAGAATAGAATAGAATAGAATAGAATAGAATAGAATAGAATAGAATAGAATAGAATAGAATAGGCCTTTATTGTCCTGTGCAGGGAAATTCAGGTGTAGTAGCAGAAGCACATACATTCATCAGTCCACAGAAACAGTGTATTGCTATGTGACATTATCAACTGTAGCAATAATAATAGAATTAAAGATAGTAACAATAAAAAATAAACATAGATCAAAATAAAAATAAGAATAATAATTACTGTACCGAACTGTCAAGATGAAGTTTGATAAAAAATGAAGATAAAAGCAAAACACTGTGCAGAAAAAATATGAAATTACAGGAAAAAACTGTCATGACGCACTCATGATCCGAGGGGGTGTGCAAAATGAGTCAAACTCAGCCATTAAGTCCAGTACAGGAAACACGATGTACAATTGCCACTGGTTATTATTTATGTAATGACTGAGAGGTAGAGTTGTTTGATGTGAAAACACAAACATAGATGCTTATTGTTGCGAGCAGTGATGTTATAGAGTCTAACAGCTGATAGGAGGAATGATCTGCAGTAACGCTCCTTTGTGCATTCAGGATGCAGCAGTCTGACACTGAAGGAGCTCTGCAGCTCAGCAACAGCTCCATGCATTGGGTGGGAGACATTAATACGATGTATTCATATGTTTGATGATTATACATTTATACATTTGTGTCAAAGAAGGTTTCCACTCATGATGGAAAAAACCTTAACGTGAGGCAGAAGCTGCAAAATAAGGGAGTACTTCCTACTGGGTTTAGAACATGCATGAAGAAGGATCCTGCAGACTAACAGCTCAGAGCAATGAGGTGAAACTCAACTTACATCTTCAGGAAAGATGTGTAAACGCTGCATCATGGAGCGTCGGTGCAAGTTTTTGGGCAGCATGCCGTAAACCGCCAGCTTCACTATCTGTGGAGAAGAAGCAAAACGAGACAGATGAAACACACTAACCCTGGTCCTCGAGTTGTAAAGTTCCTATAGCAACCACAARCACACGCTCTGTGTTTTCCTGGAGGACAGAAGCATGTTTTGTAAAGTGAGGAGRCTGATTCTCTGGACTCAGACGTTGGACAGAGGCAGTGCTGACAAACCTCTTCCCTCTTTGCTCCGGAGCTCATTTGTACTAAAACCTCCATCAGGATTCAAGTCTGAAACCTGCCTCAGCAGCAGAGCCAACAGCAGAAAAAATGTTTCTCCTGAGGTTTTCACTCACAGACTGGAGACCAGAGCAGGCTGATCACCTGATTTCATTGGTTCTGAACTGGGACTTGCTTATTYACTTACACTAGTTGCATGCATAAACAAATTGGATCGCTCTTTTACTGCTGTTGCTGTTTAGTGTTGAAATGTTTCTGAGGGATCAGAATCTCAGATCAGTCAAACATTAAAATAAAGTTACCAGACAACAATCTGACGCAATAATAATAATAATGCAGTGGTTGGAGCTTTTGCTTCACAAAAATGTGGCAGGTTCACCTCCAGGCCCAAAGACCAAAAACATGCCTGTTCCTTTAGTTGGCAACTCCAGACTGTCCCTAGGTGTGAGAGACAGTGAATGTTGTTTTTCTCTACGTGTCCCTGTGATGGACTGGTGACACGTCCAGGGTGTCCCCCGCCCCTCACATAGTGACTGATGAAGATAGGAACCAGGTATCCTGGCGGCACGACGGCTCAGTGGTTAGCACCGACGCCTCAYAGCAAGAAGGTCCTGGGTTCGATCCCCGGTTCGGACCTGGAGTCTTTCTGTGYGGAGTTTGCATGTTCTCTTCGTGCTCGYGTGGGTTTTCTCCAGGTACTCCGGTTTCCCCCACCTCCCAAAACATGTACAATAGGTTGCCTTCAGGCCCAGGCCTCCCTTGAAAAAGAGATCTGAGATCTCATTGGGACTTGCCTGGTAAAGTAACGGGAAATAAATAATAAATCCTGGGACCAAGAGAGGAAACAGTGGGTAAAGAAAATAGATGAAGATTTTCAATATATGTATAAAATAATCATCAGCTCCATATTCAACACCCTCTGTCCACTAACCACTACTCCTCCACTGCACCAGCCTGGTAAAATCAGCCCCTTGTTCTTCGCTTCAATTCATACGAGGGGCTGGACTCTCAGCTATAGAGAAGTGATTCTTGCTGGAGGCGTGGCCTCTGYTGAAGTTTAAAATGATTGGATCAGTTGGCCGCGACGTATGTCGCTGTGAAGKAGGCTAAGCTAAGRAGMTAACCAGAAATTGCATGCGCTGTAAACAACCCTACTGAGAGAAGAGAAGTACCGAACCGAACGAGACGGCTGTAAAGTTCCATACTTTCCTAACAGAGCACCTCGCTCTCAGACTGCAGGTCTACTTGTGGTTCCTCGAGTTTCTAAAAGTAGAATGGGAGGCAGAGCTTTCAGTTATCAAGCTCCTCTCTTATGGAACCAACTTCCAGTTTCTGTCCGTGAAGCTGACACTCTGTCTACTTTTAAGATTAGACTGAAGACTTTCCTTTTTGATGAATCATATAGTTAGAATTGGGTTTCTAGAGTTGTTCTTCATTAATTAATATCCTTTAGTGCACCCTTTGTTTGCATTGTTTGTTCTGGCGCAGAGATGTGAGCATGTCATGCTGTACCGTAAGCAAATTCCACCAACTTATTGTGTGGTCATTAATAAATGAATCTGAATTTCTGCTGCTGTAGACTTAAGACTGTTGGAGCACAAACTGAGCACATTTCTTCACTCTGCTGTTGTCGTTAGTCTCTCTTCTCTACATGTTTATTGTAATTATTTCTATCATGTTTTTTCTTTGTCTCTTCCAGAAGAAGGTGCACCTGGACCAGTCCTGGACCAGTTCTTCTGTGTTTACCTGTGTCTCTTTCCTGTCCTCCAACCAGCCAGTCGAGGCAGATGGTGGCCTGCCCTGAGCCTGGTTCTGCTGGAGGTTTCTTCCTGATCAGCAGAGAGTTTTTCCTCTCCACTGTTTGCTCAGGATGGGAGACTGTGATGAAGTGATTCAACACAATCTGCTGGTTTCTTCTTTAGATTGTTCTTTTTATGTACAGTGCCCTGAGACAACGTATGTTGTGACTTGGCGCTATATAAATAAACTGAATTGAACTAAACTGAACTAAATGAGAGCTGCTGCTTTGTCAGACAAATTTATTTTAATTTGGAAGCCTTATCAACACGGACTGGCTTCATTCACTTCCTCCACTGCCGTATGCTAAAATAACTASCAGACACTGCGCAGAAAATTGACATCGTTCAAAACTTTGCCTTCTGTTCTGATTGGCCCCAACGAAATTCTCCTGAAGAAATCCTTGTCTATGAGAGAAACCCCAGACGGAGCAGTGAAGGGAAACTAGAACTGAGCGGARCTGTGTAGGAAGACAAGGGCCAGSCTAACACTGCACACGACCAAACCAAAGTCTTAACATCTCCATCTCTTAAACTGACCCAGGCTCTCTTCCACCTGCTCCCTACCCTCACTACAGTTCCATTTGTTTWCTGTGGATATCACAGTCCAAGAGGACCTCATCTGTCAACAAGTTCATCTCCACTTCTCCATCACCGTTTCTCTCGTTTGTTTTCTTTAGATTTCACAAAGACACCGTTCAGCTTCTTCTCCATCAGCCCCCTCCAAGCAAACATCACATCTGCAGAGCTTAAACCCTGCTGCTGTTCACTGGTCTGCACCCCACTCCACCAGCACAAATCCACTGCCACCTAATCCCCCCCACCAGTCATTAATACACAGGGGCGACACGTGTGAAGAGGACAAAATATCTGATTCATCTACGATGCACATGGAAATTAAACTGATATTTGTGTGAAGTATGAAACATAAATATAGAGGAACGTTTCAGAGACTTTAAACTTCATATAATGAAGAACAGAGATTACAGCTTACAGCTTTGGGATCCTTTAGGTGAAGCTGAGCAGCTGTGACTTGTTTTAATCCACCCGGATACCTTTGAGCAAAGAGACGGCAGGAAAAACGTTAAATAATACCAACGATTGCTTCTACGTTGTTTCAAATTAATGACATAAGCGGGACATAAAAAGAGACAGAAATGATCATTCAGATAAAAACAAACCAAACACTCACCCCGTGTGTGACGAGTAGACTTTCTGCTCCCATTTGTTCCCAGAGAAAGCAATGTGTCTGGAGTTTACAACAACAACATGGTCACCACACTCACCTGTGAACACATTATTCCCAATAAACACAATAAAAAGTCACTCTTTCTCATTAAGACTTACATTTGCATCAATAGCAGAATAAGTCTAAGAAGGCTATTAAATGTGCCGCAGATTCCTTTTGTCTTTCAGGGACAGATGATATACATTTCCACAAGATTTGAGGCATTATGGTTAGGGTTTTAGTTTGTCACAGATACCCACTCAAAAAATAAAATGCTTGAATAAAAAACTTTGTAAAATAATGAATAATCCCACATTTTTTAAACCAAATTATTGCTCTCCAGAGATTTTATACATATAGACACTGAAACAAGTTTGTATGTGCAGTAATTTCATCTATCACACACAGTAGTAAAAGCCAATAAAAATATGTAAAGTTGAGAACAGCCAACAAATTATCAACTAAGGCAGCAGATCCACAGCTACCTCAATAACTATCAAGCTTACATTTACTCAAACTTTATTACATTTTTGGTGAGGGGTTTTAGGAAAGTTTTGAGTCCACAAGTAACTGAATCTAGCAATACAGTTTTTTAAACTGCATTTTACTAACTTACAATAAATAACGGGCAATATCAATGCTAACTACAYTGTCATCTAACAAAATGTATTTATATGCATTTTAATGATTAAAAAGTCTGTTAGAGTCATTAGAAACCAGTCAAATAACTGCTTCAGGTGGAAAAATTAATTAAAAGCATTAAGTAAAAAAGTCTTTCTAGCTAAAAAAAAACTAAAAAATTCTTAGACATTCACAAGGAATACCAAAAAAAAAGTGGAAAAAGATTCTTGGTTAGTCCTCTGCTGCCATCCTGTGGTTGTTTTATGCTGCTGCAACTTTAAATACAGTCTGGATCGGAAGCACCTCACAAGAAAAACATATCATGCGAGTTACATAAAAGTATGAAAAAACTTTGCAGTGTAGGTTGTTTGAGCTTTAACTCACTCAGGGCGTGGTAGATAGGCTTATTTTTCCCCTGCAGTATAGTACAACATATGYTTGCGATTTTGCCAGGCGGCTGCATCCTGGCGTCGATGACGAACCAGGAGCGGGCGAAGGTCGCCCATTGCTGAGGGGAGAAAAGGAGAACAAGAGGACTGAACAACAGGACAAGGCTGAGAGCATCAAACTACAATAAACAGAAGAGACCTGATGGTGATGTGAATAAAACGTTGTGATTAAAGACTTTAAGGAGCAACTGTGTGAGGGTAAAGATGGTTGATTTGTTAAATGTAATTCTGGCTGTTTGTCAAGCAGGGCGACACCTGAATGTCACTTCTAAGTAGAAGTGAGCAAGGTCTCAAATATATAGTATTTAAAGCTACAAAGGAAAAGACTGATTTTGTCTCAGTTTGCTGAACCAGTCCCACATGATGGAAAAACACAAATAGGGTGTGTGAAAGGAAAATATTGCTGTAACAACAAAGTGCTTTAAACATAAACTTTAGTCTTGTGGAAAAGCCAGAATAAAAATACTAYATTGTTGTAAACTCCAGCAACAGTAATACGACCATTACAAATAGGTTTTAGCCWAATTAATTTCTGCTTCTGTGATTTTCAGAAGCAGAAAAAGTAAACTGTTTTATGGGTTTAAAAGGCATTACTATTGTTACCAGCAAATATTTGTTACACTTGTTTTTCTAAAGAATTTTAAAAAGAAGACCACAAAAGGCGCACCTAATAGTTTTTARGTTCAACCCCCTGGAATTAGAGGGGGAAAAAATAAACATTTGCCATCATTTGGATGTATTAGTATTTGCATGTAAATAACAATTTTTAAAAATCATACAGAAAACTGTATTTGAAAAATCAAACTAGTGCATCTTATCTCACCAAAGAGGGCCACAGTAATAAAAACAAAGCATAAAACTGAAAATACAAGACTGGATCTTAAATTCAATACACAAAATTTCCTTCAGGTGGTAATAATTTCCAAAATTAACTTCAGTAGATTTTAAAATATTAAGATATACATTATGTGTTACAGTAAATTACCCAGATATTTAC
>NW_013952750.1:68613-69766 GCF_001266775.1 Austrofundulus limnaeus | reverse complement strand
CACACACACACACACACACACACACACACACACACACACACACACACAGATTTTTTGTTTTATGGTTAAATTGTAATCTCCCTACTGTTGTGATTGATTATAATAGAGAATCAATAAGTCTCTAGCTAAACACACATTGAATATTTTCATATCTTAGCTTTGCAGGAACTCGTGTCTGAGGTCGTATTCACACCTGAGAGTCTGGCAGACTCGGTTCTATTGGGGACCAAAATTGTAAGATTTGTTTATATTCTCAGTTGGTGCAGTTAACATTTACACTGCTCTGTGTCAAACAAACTAAACCCTGTGAACAGGTGGACAGAGAACAGGTGCACCACGAACCACTGAAGGAAACAACACAAAAACCTCAGAAGAAGACATGGAGGCTTTCACGTTTCTTTCAGTTCAGCACTAGAACATTTTTAAGAAATGCATTTATTTGTTTACCTACTGATGCATAAAAAAGTTTGTTATAGCAGCAGCTTGTCACAAAGACAATCTCATTCCAGTTTATTTAGTTGAATCTGAGGAAAACAACAAAAATGGCACTGTTTGACAAATTAGTGATTTAGCACAAGCAAGGTGATTCTCAGAGAGCTAAATTGAAAATAAATAAATAAATAAATAAATAAATAAATAAATAAATAAATAAATAAATAAATAAATAAAAAAAATAAAAGAGCAGCCAAAGTCTGAAGGACCTTGAGAAAACCTGAACTATTGACTATTATTACTTTCAAAACATTACAAGAAAGTTTAACTTCTTGGAAGCAACCAGGATTTTAGATATCTTTGCTTTGATCATAGAATAATATCTGGTTAGATGTATTAAAATGTAAAACTCAAAACTAAGAAGCGACATTATTTGAAGCTGTGACTTTTGCATCATGAAAAAACACATTTTTCTGCAGACTAACAGCAGTCAACTAACTGCAGTCAATATCTCTCTGACTCAGCCAAACTCACCTGCGGAGTTCCACAGGGTTCCATCCTGGGCCCACTTCTATTCCTGCTCTACATCCACCCCTGACTGAGGTCATCAAAATTTTCCCAGACATCTACCATTTCTATGCAGATGACCTGCAGTTATACTGCTCCTTTAATGACTCCACCACCCACAAGCTCACCTCTCTTATAAAATGTGTCACAAAAG
>NW_013952750.1:65937-67759 GCF_001266775.1 Austrofundulus limnaeus | reverse complement strand
CTGAATGAGTGCTCATCAAAAACTGGTGATTCCATACTTTTTGCCAGGGGTTGTAAAACAAGGAAGCAGAGCAGGTTTTTTTTTTTTTTTTCAACCCGATGCTTAAAATATCTTTTTTTACTGAAAATCTGAAGCAAACATCTGAAAACAAGCAAAGTGAGCTACATGAGCACTAAACAGAGACATGCAACAAACAAAACAAACATTTTCTTAATGTGGCATTCACTGGACTAAAGGTTCAGAACTAAATCCTACACCTGCTTTAAACGTATTTCCAGCCAAGTTGTAAGTTTGTTTGTGTGTGAGATCTTCAACAAGGAGGAGAACCTGTCAGCTGGATGCTAAGCAACTGTTTGTGAAAACGAAGAGTGCTGACCCTGACCTGGACGAGCAGCTGGACGGCGGGACAACCCGACACATTGGCAGATTAATGAATGCAAACGCTGCTGCTGAGCAGGTGAATAAAGAACGCGCTCAGATAACTCATCACAATGAAGTTTGCGGCTGGTGGGGGGCAGGGGGTGGGAGCGAGAAATGCAGCAGCRTGACATTATCATGCCAGCAAACCGCAGGTCACAATGTCAGTCTAATCTCCAACCTGAAAATACTTCAGCCAGAAAAGCAATGAATATGATTATGCCGAGTAACAGATGTTCTATTCTCTCTCTCTCTCTCTCTCTCTCACACACACACACACACACACACACACACACACACACACAGTAAAACCTTATATATCCAGCTGGGAAAGAGCTAAGTGTCCCGTGTGCATTTTGTGGCATTTAATCATTGTTGCTTTTAGCTGCAGAAAAAAAAAGTTACAAGTTTTCAGCAACAAGTGCTGCTTCGAGGGTTTTATTCATGCTCTAGCTGCTCACAAAAGCACACTTACATTACAGCTAAAAGCTCTTATTTATCTAACAACCCACACAACCATTCACACGAATAAAGTGGTCATCCATCCAACAGTGCTTTTATTTTCGTTCTGTGCATGTCCCGTCACCAAATAACTGCTGAGCTGGTCCCTCCTCAGCCACGTGTGTTTGTGGTTGTGATGAAAAGAAATTCATCAGGACGTGYTGCTGTTTGTGTGTGAGCAACTGGACACCTGGTGATGAGCTCTAGGTGACTTTACCTCACTGTGCTTCACCTCTAAAGTCAAGTTCACCAAAGTCTAAAATATACTTCTTGTTTATTTTTAAATCTATATTCATAACACCATCCAAAGCTGACTCAGCGTTATTGCTTTTGCAGCTCGAGCTGCATTTAGGGCAACATCTATATTTCCATCAGAGCTTGTTTAACGCTAAAGCTGCTGAGTCACAAAGTAGGGTGGCGCCTTTCTGAAACTAACTCCTCTTCTGACTCGGGTTGGGCAAAAAAACTAATCACAATTAAAYGTGGCGTTTAGCTGATAATTAACTTGACAATTAATAGATGACAGTTGCATGTTTATAACTCTAAATCTGTTAAAATTATACTTAGAAATAATCTACCATAACTTCATTTTAACAGCCACCACCACCACCCCTGCAGTTCTGCTCCACAGCTCTTACTTTGGCTGTCTCAGTTCAGGGGCTGCAGCCTACCTACCTACCTATAGGCTGCAGCCTATCTACCTACCTATAGGCTGCAGCCTACCTACCTACCTACCTATAGGCTGCAGCCTACCTACCTACCTACCTACCTATAGGCTGCAGCCTACCTACCTACCTACCTACCTATAGGCTGCAGCCTACCTACCTACCTACCTACCTATAGGCTGCAGCCTACCTACCTACCTACCTACCTATAGGCTGCAGCCTACCTACCTACCTACCTA
>NW_013952750.1:63699-65927 GCF_001266775.1 Austrofundulus limnaeus | reverse complement strand
TACATACACTGTATACTGTATGCTGTATACTTACCTACCTACCCACCTACCCATCCATCCATCCTAAGGTTACAATTTAAACGTGACAGAACATAAAAGCGCTTATCAAAAGTAAGCGCATTTTACAAAATGTTAARAAATAGTTTTTCAATTAAAATGAGTAATAGAATAACAAAATAATAAGGTAAATTTGTACAAAGGGTTTTATTTTTCTTACTCTGACTAAACACGGTGCTGTTAGCTAACCGCTAACAGCTTTAGCTTGTCCCTTCAAAACATGAAAGTACCCCTGGTTACAGCACASCTACAAACTATTCAAACTGTGAGTTTAAAAGAAAAGATAAAGCTACGCAAACGTGAAGTTAATTACCTGAGCAGATCTGGAAAAATTCGACATTTTAAACACACTGCAAACACATCTGATCTTTCAAAAATGCCTGACCCCTAACGTGAGGTACGGTCCGTCTAATAATGTCACTCGGTTGAAACATAATTTGAGGCTACGTAGTTCCGASAGAATTTACTAATCTGTATTTCCCTTCAAAAGCTTGATGCACAGAATTATATATTTTGTTGAAGATGTGTTTGTTTACAGGGAAAATCTGTAACAAACTTAAGGYTTTTTAATTTATTTATTTAATGCAGAACAACAGAATCTCGGGGGTGTGTTTTGACGTCGCGCCTCTCTCTCTTACCTCACTTCCTTTCCGCGACAAAAGCGAGGGCGCGCGGAATTTTGATAGAGGAAMAGCAATCATTAGTTTTGCTTAACTTTAGCTTGTTTGTGTTTATTTTAAAGCACTTTACCGAATATGAGGACGTTAGAGGAGGTGCAGGCCACGCTGGAAATCGCCAAGCTAAAAGAGGAAGACTTAAACCCAACAATCCACTGCTTGTCGTTCGGTGAGAACGTCTCATCTGCAGATTACTGTCTGATGGAACTGGACGACACACTCTGCAGACACATCGAAGCTGGCGACAGGTGAGCAGCCATTACTGGTAAATGTCCCTAATACCAGGATATGTGTATGATGAACAGTCTGACACTGATTAATGTGTCCTGTTATTGTTTTCTTTATAAAAATCATGTGTCATGACTTATTAATATAAGCCATCAAAATGTCTGGTTTATCCTACATCTAAACTCTAAGATCATGTTTAGATCACACGGATGTAAAATAAATATAAATACAATAAAATGAATATGAATGTTGTATTTGTTCTCTTAGGATGAAAGTTTCATATTTTTACATGCTTTTATTTTGAAATTGTGTCCAGATCATCATGGCTCACAATGGTAATATTTGCTTCCATGTTCAAAAGTTGATAAAAGGTGATGTCAGCTAAAAAGTCTGAAATTCTGACAGAAGTCTCTTGTGCTTCCTCAGCCTTGTAATCCGGGGGGATAAAGATGAGCGTGCAGTGCTTTGCAGCAGAAACMAAACCTACGATCTGAAAATAGCCGACACCTCTAACCTGCTGCTGTTCGTACCTGGATGTAAAACACCTGACCAGCTGACCGAGCACCAGGACGGGCCTCGCGTGGAGCACGCTCAGGTACGGAAAACAAACGCACGTTTACCTCTCAGACCTCGACGAGTGACGGACGCCGTAACRCTTTCATGCAGACGCACATAAACTGATCAGGTGATGGTGTTTCTGTCAGATCTGGGGGTTTTGCAACAGCTACTGGGAGCTGAGAAAACAGCGGCCAAAACTGAAGAAGCTGAAGAAGCTTTTGATGGAAAATCCATACGAAGGTCCTCTATTAGCGGGGCAAGAGGAGGTCACAGAGAACAGGGTGAGAAATCTATCAGGTCTTTTTTTTAAACAGTTTTGAGTTTATTCTTTTTTTAAACATGCTTGTAGTTATAAAAACACTAAAACAATTTGATGTGTTGGCAGTACACGATGCAGGATCTACTGGAGAGAATCCAGGCCAGTGAGGTGGAAATAAAGGACCACTTGGTGACCATCCACGCCTGTCAGATAGATGGTAATGTCATTAGACTTCCTGCAGAGGCACGTTTCAGCAGTTAGAGTTTATTGTCTCGCCGARGGTTATCACAGCAGCATCAGTACAGAGGTTCACACACTAKTTTACAAACTATAGACAATGCACAAAAAACAAAATTACCACTAACTAGCAATGATACTACTACTAACAGTTAAAATTTAAAGGGATCCCCGATTAGTTGTAACACTAGACTTTATTTGATAAACATATA
>NW_013952750.1:54914-63301 GCF_001266775.1 Austrofundulus limnaeus | reverse complement strand
TATAAAAAGTTTCCAGTTTGAAAATTTTGTGACATAACTGCAAAATAGTCTGGATTTAGTCCATGCAGCGGCCAGAATGTTAATTTGTGTTGCATAAATTTCATGTTAATTTATGTTCACAGCGACGAAAATGAATTAAGGTGATGACAAATACTGATGTTTTAAATTGTCTTAATGAGGACCGCTTGTTATACCAGCAGCTCTTTTATTAATGAAATGATTAAATGATTTTCGCTCAGCTCTAATTGATTTTCTCAGCCATCCTCCCGTCTCTTATTACCGGTAGCGATTGTCGGCTTCTTGTACAGTGAAATGAAATGTCAGACTAAATATGTCATGTTTGCAGATGAGAACACCTTAGGTAACAAGGAATGCAAAAAAAACCTTTAAAATTGTGCACAATGGCAAAAAAGTCAATACAGCATCGTATTTTTATCTTTGAGGCTTGAAGTGTCACTGAAGGAAGTCACAACTTTGTGATTTTTCATCAAGATCAACCCGACCGACCTGTTTTAAAGAGACTCCTGTTATATAACAGACCAGCAAAATAAAAAGGTACTTTGCAGACAGCGTTGCAGCAGGATAAAATTATCAATGTATAAATTTGGGGGTGGCTGTGGTTCAGGGAGAGGAGCAGATAATTGCCAATTAAAGAGTTGCTGGCTCAGTCCMTGGTCCCCTCACCCCAGTTTTTCCTGTGGAAAGATAGTTTATCCCAACAAGAGCTTTCCCTGTTAAAGGCTCCAGCAACACAGCTCTTGTATTTCATCATTACTCTAGTTTTCTTTATTTCTTTATTTGATCCCTGAGTCATTCTGCTACACATGCTGATCTTTACCTWCCACCAAAAACAAAAGRCGATCTTGTTTTTGCTCGAGTACGYGTGTGTTTGTTGGTCTGTAGTGTTCGAGGACTGTACCGAAACTCTCCAAAAATAAAAATACGATAAACATTTAGAAWTGATGARCTRATTTTTGGAATCAGTGGACAGTTTTACAGAAACTGAAATAAAAAAATTGTTGTGGTATAGCTGTGAGTCATTCATATGACATTTCCAAGCTCTGTTCATTGCATTAAATATTTCTCTAAAACTTTGGCGTTAATTGTTGGTTTTATCCCTTGTCCTTTAGCAAAATATCTCATTAACTGTACTGGACAGGTTTTATTGAAAGTCAAAACATAATATAATAATTGAATATTCATCTAAACATATTGAGTTAAACCAATTCAGTTTAATTGTATAGCAGCAAGTCACAACCATACATGTCAACGCCTTCATATGTTTAATGAAAGGCAACATGCATACTTCAAGGAATGCTAAACATTTTTAAAAATTTTTAGTGATTTAATCAAGTTTAGCCTGGTTTCTCCTATTTACTGATTTCCTCTTGTTTTGGCAGTTCCCCTCTTGTCACCAGAAAATCTACGTGTGTCAGAAGAGTCATACAACCACTTCAGGGTCTCCTGGGATCCACCTCAGTCTCCTACTGTGGGATACAAGATTGTTTACCAGCCTATCTATGGTACACACACCTACTATGTCTCTATATCCTTGTGGGGACTTTCCATTGACTTCCATTCATTATTGTAACTGTATTTATGCCTAACCCAGACACTTTATCCAAAACTAACCATTACTGATCTATTCCTAACCCTAACCTGAACCAAAACTGAATTCACACCATACATCTAAACCTAACTAGCAAAGCACAGCAGAGCTGCAAACAAATGAGGATTGGGAAAATGTCCTTTTTTTACATCAAAGACCTCACTTTGATAGCAMCTATTTTGCAAGTGGTCCTCACTCTGTAGCAGAAACAAGTACACTCATTGGGACTTTGCATTGACTTTCATTGATTTACCAGTCATTTCTACAGCCTAACCCTAAGCCCTTACTCTAAACCTAACCTCACAGGTAYATACCTGACCCTAATCCTAACCTAAACCCAATTCACACCTTGGTCACACCTGATCCACCAACAGTATTTCCCTCAGTGGGGACCGGGCTTTTGTCCTCATTGGGAAATGTGGGTCCTTACAAGGCTGTGTGTACCAGAGAAATGGTCAAAAATTGACCCCACTAGGTAGCAAAAACATGCAACATGTTGACTTCCATTATTTTTCCAGTCATTTCTACATCCTAAACCTAACTCCTGACTCATCAACGGTATTTCCCTCAGTGGGGACCGGGATTTTGTCCTCATTGAGAACAGTGGGTCCTCACAAGGCTAAGTGTACCGGTTAAATAGTCAAAAAATTGTCCCCACCAGATTAGAAAAACATGAACACACAAACACACAGATAGAATACAAAGAGAGGCCAACAGCAATGAAATGCTAAGCCATTGTTTGTTCATTGCATTAGTCGTCCTGAATGAGTCATTTTCCTTGATGAGAAACAAATATTATCTTTATACTGTTAAAGTCGATCACATTCAAACAAAATGATGCCCTGTTCTGTCCTGAGACTCCAACTTTTCCAAACTCTAATTAGCTTGTTACAGGAGGACCTGCCTGTGACAAACCTGACAGACACATTACAGCTCATAACCTTTCTGTAAAGCTTTAAGAAAAATGTCAGCAGTCCAGCACCAAAATAAGACATCACCCTTCCTCATTTATTTTCCCAACTTAAAGACATCATTAAATACCCATTTTCACCGCTCTGCTCYGTCTCAGCTGCTAAATGTTTCACCAAGACAGAGCGCCAGCATTTATCGTTTCCAGCTCTGTTTTTAGTCACCTAAACCCAATTATTGTGCCTCAGAGAATCCAGCTTCAAGTAAGCGACTGAATTAGGTTAATTTTAGAAATTGGGTTGAAAGGAATTTAATTCTACCATTCTGTTTCTTCAGCTCAGAGAATCCACAAGTAAAAAGGGCCTGCACATACTGATGCTCAGTCATAATATATTTATAGTAAATACAATTATATTTGTGTACTTTAGCAAACACATAAATTGCCCTTAAGCTGACACACATATTCTGGCATAAACACAGACAAATTTGAATTATATATCTCATTAAACACAGTTTCAGTGGGTGATGTGTTGTTATAAAACATTTACGCTTTTACATTAGTTTCATTTGTATTGTAGCTCATTTTTATGCASCATTATTATGTTATGAATCACATGTTAATGCTGATAGAAAAAATTGCATAAACACAAGTGATTTTTATTTCTTTGCTTTGATGAAGAATGCAGGTTTGTAACTCAATTTATAACAGAAACAGTTTTGTCGCACCGTCTGTAATTATTTTGGATTTTGGTGTAAAGGTTAAAAAAGAAAGACCTGAAAAATACCTAAAAAGCTGCACATTTTGTGACCCAAGCAGCTTCTGGAAACTTGAGTGTTTCTGCAGGCGCAAACGTCACTTTCTAACAAACGTATAAATGTGTAAAAACACTTTGTAGTTAGATTTTTGACTCCCACATTTTGCTTGTTGCAGTGCTGCACAGTATGTAGTTTGAAAGGAAATGGGTCMACCAAGCTGTAAACACATTTTATTGATTACACTGATTATACATACAAAGATGGGCAATTGATATTTTATGAAGCTAAAAGAATAACGGCTTGCCTGACACTGAAAAAGAGATTTGGCATAAAAAACACTAAAATAAAACATTGAAAAAATAAAACAGTTTATACTGAAAGTTAAAAMACTGACATTGAAACACATGATGATATTCTTATTTTTATGATGCGATCTTTGTTTTATGAAACAAGTTTTCCATGTCAGTGCAGAGTTCTTAACAACGTCACTGCAAAGCTGTCACTGTTTTGGCGTCGGGGCGGGGCTATTTTTCAGTGTTTTATTTTTCAATGGCAAATCTCTTTTTCAATGCCAATATAAGATATCACTGTTTTAGCTTCATAATATTTTAGGACAATTTTACAAGTTTTATGAAAATAAACTGGATGTTCAGATTTTGTCCTTTTTTTCATATTTATTTTATTGTTCATTATGAACACAAAAATGCGACCCATCGTAAGGAAATCAGGATTAAGTCAAATAACATTTTCAGATTCCTGGGTTTAAAAGCTACATTTTGATACCTGGATCATTCTGATATCATAAGTTTATCCAGAGATATGACTTATTTTGTCTTGCAGGTTACAATAATACATCACTGTTTGGTCTAAATCCTAATTTTATGTACATTTATTGAGTAATTTTTGATGTCCATATAAAGAAGAAACCTCAAATAGTATTTGTGTATTAAGATTTCCCAATTGGAAAGAAACAAAAACATTGCTAGCTCACAGGGAAAAATTCTAAATTTTAAGGCGTTTCCTCAAAATCAGTTATTTTTTGTTCCTACTGCTCAAAAAATGCTTCAATTTTTTTTTTCTTAGGATTGTATTTCAGACAGTTCATTCAAATGATTCATTGATAAGGCATTAATTCATTATATTTTGACAAAATGCAATTTTTGCACACATTTAAATCAAAACCCTATATTTCTCCAGATTCCACTTTTGGACTTAATCCTCGTTTCGATGTGATGGGTCACAAATGTTCCTCATTAATTAAATAGATAAAATATTATAAATCAAATGTCTATGAATAAATAATAGATACATATAATAAATATATAACGTGACAATGTAATTGTGAAAAACGTACAATTCTGGTTCTTATGTTTTTTTTTCATTCTTCTTTATAAATGTGCTTATTAATACAAAAACATTATTTCAATGTGAAAATTTTCCCCCCTTATAAATTATTTTGGCGGCATTTTAATTTTATTCCAGCAATTTTATTCTAAAATGTCATCTTTTCTTTCAATATGGTGTTTTCCCCAGTTGACTTATTTATTTCATGACTTTTCAATAGAATTACTACATCTGTCAATCAAAAGAATCAGGGTGGAGCCAATTGTTCGGCTGTTCCTTTACCCAGACAGAAGTCATCACATACTAATGTTAAGGTGCAATGCATGCTTCTATGCACGAGGCTATAATATGGAGCTCACACTGTAAGCTACAGCTCAGATAAACATAGCCTAGCATGCATGACCCTTGACTTAGCAAGTCATTACTAGCTGCACAAGCTGTGCTGTGAGCACAAGAAACCTAATCGATGGGCTAGGATCAGCCAATGAGCCTACAGGTTGAACCCACTGTTGATGATTGACAGATGAAGTCATTCTGCTGAAAAGTGYCGTTATGAAATAAATTGTCTCTATATATTTATCTATTATTAATTCATAAAGGTACTTATTTCATAAAGTTTTATTTCTTTATTTAATGATAAACATTTTGGTGTTCCACAGTTCAAGGTCCGGTTTTGGAGACGACAGTCGGCGAGGACATGAATTCCATTCTCCTCCTCAACCTGCTGAGTGGGACAGAGTATAATGTCCAAGTGACAGCTTCCTACCCTGCAGGACAGAGTGAAACGCTGCTAATAAATGGAAAAACATGTAAGTACTTTGGCCACAAATGTGTCCCAGTTAAAGCACCACACTTTTCTGCAGACGGATTCCTCCGTGTGCAACGTCTGCTTTATCTCCATTCATGAGTTTTTAGTGTTTTGTCTATAATGTCTGCTTCAACAACAACTGTCCGATTCTAGAAGCAGAGTATAGTCTGAGCTCTTTCAGCATAAATAAACACTCCCACAAATTTCTGGTCACACAATAATTTCTTCCGTGAAGCCGGTTCTCCCGGCAGGTTGTGACGAAAAGAGGCCGAAGACCAAAACCTCTGAACAAAATGACACAATTTTTGTCACACAACTGCTACAATGAGAGTTGATTTCAGCAGTTCGACTGGAGTACATGGAGGCCTGTAGCCTGGTCTGTGAGTCTCTCATTTAGACTCCATTGTAAAGGGCGAGTAGTTCAATTTTAGTCTTCATGTTAATCTAACCACTAACCAGGGCAGGCCTATAAAGCTTGGAACATTTTTCTGAACACTTTTCTGAACTGAGAAAACTTCCTGAATGGAAGGTGAACCATCTTCATCTTCAAAATKTAGGTCCTTTTGTTCTGTTTTTGAAACATTTGTTTTGGATTGCAGTATTTCTATATGGTGTGTAAATACAGTATGTRGCATTTGCTAAAGCTGAGTGTGGTTGTAGTTGAGTCATTCACAACTCAAGCTCCAACAGATTGTAGAAGATCTCACAATAACACATGGGATCATGTGCAATGTTGTTTTCAAGGTTTGTTTAAAGTAGATAAAATTTAATTTCTCTGCAGACATTGACAAGCAGTGGGTGATATATTCCTTTAAGGAATGCCAGACCTTTTTTTGTTTGGCATTGATGTGCAATCTCTAAATTGTTTTTAATCCAGTTTCTGTAGGATGAAGTTATCACTTCTTTTCTAAGATGAAAGATACCAAACTTAAAATGTCTTRGCAAGCTGCATGAAATTGCACCTTTTTTAAACATGTTTGTTTGTCATTTAAGATTCACATTTTATATGCATTTGTGCATTTATCTGTATTACATTTTAGTCCACACTGTAATCTAATTATTTCCTCTGCTGACCAGTCAAAGCCAACATTTTTTTAAATCTCCAAACACATTCTTTAATGCAATCAAGTTCCAGAGTCCTGATAAATTTCCAGATGAACTGAGCGTGTTCATGTTACATTAGTGAAGCTCTTCCTTACATATTTACTCTGCGTTTGAGGAAGTGATTTATTACTGGCAATGCCTTCACCTATATGTCAGTTTAATCATGTGGATGTTGAAACATATTTCCCCTGAGWGCTGTGCGTTCACTGCAGCCTTGGAACCTCGAGAAACCAACGGACATGTTTGCACCAATAAATTACACACAGTAACGTGCRACGTCAAAACCCAATTATATTTACCTGAGGAAGCCATTTCTTCCAGATAGTCGTGTTGGATTGTGGTGCTGAAGCTTGTTAAGTGTGACAGTAATGAGTTTTTGCAAGAATAGAAAAACAAAGCCCAGCAAAACTAATACGTTTTAGAAATTCACAGACTCTTGTAGATTAAAAAAGATATGGTGAGAATGTAAAATGACTGACACCAGTAATGACTGTCAAAAAAATAAAAATAAAAGACATGAATAACAAAATATTTTTGTAAAATATTTCCATATATTCAGATCATTTTGCATAAAACTACGTGAAGAAGCTGAATTTAGAACGATGATGAAGAATTACTGTGAAGACATATGCCATACTGTTTTGTTTGKCCTAACCATCTTTTATTTATATGCATGATCATTATCATACATTACAAATGTATCCATATTCATGGATGTCTGTTTGCTAAACTTTCTCCTGCCCAATTTAAGGTTAGTTTTTGTGTCTTTCCATATTATTTTAAGGATCAGGCTAATGTCAAATACATTATTCAGAAGAATTTAATATTAAGCTTCTGTTTACAGTGTCAGTGTTATGTAAATAAACATTTTATTTTTTTATATGTCCTCAGCAAATTCTGTTCATCAGCAAAAAATAAAAAAGCTCAATTGGTGGCTCCTGGGAGGTTTACCTGCCTGTGGTCCACTGACACTGTGCTGCCGAACAAGCTGAAGTGGGTTTTTGTGCTCTTTTACATTTTGTTGCATCATTCCTCAGTAAAGCTCATCAAAACACAATAAAGTGCAACGTGTTTTGTAGTTTTGGATTTCGTTTGAAACCTACACAAACTAAAGCATATAATCTGTGCTTTAGTTAGTTTTTTTTTTTACTTTCACTCCTTTAATAAATCATAAAATGAGCACTGTTTTCACAAACAAAGCTTTTTGTCTCTTTGATGCATAATGTTGTCAGATCATTTTAGCCCACCACTCTGATACTTATTAGTGTTTCTTGAACATTTAAGTAGATAAAATTTTATTTCTCAGGAGACGTTGACAAGCAGTGGGTGATATATTCCTTTAAGGAATAATATCATGTAAAATCAACTTTTTTTGAGTTTTATATCATGTTGTAATGTTATGCTCTCATAAAAACATACCCAAAGCCTTGCTTTGACTCATTCATGCATGTTTGAGAAATCTTGCAGTGTTTTTAGGACGCCATGCTGAGGAGCAAAACGACAGGTGGGGACCAGAAATGCCTTTTGGTACCAGAAACGCCCCTGGGGCGTGTCTTTAAGCCAAACTTCCTCATGGCGGAGCCCCCCCMCACACACACACACAACCCCGCCCATGACTCTTGCAGGCTCTCGGGTGAAAGTGAAAGTGAAACTTAAACTGTCTGCTGAGCTCTCAACATTAGTTCTCACTCAGTTCTTTTCAGATTAAAAATACCTTTGAGGAAATGTAATTTCAGATGCCAAGTAAACTTCATCATAGCAGCCCCCCACCCCCCACCCCAATGTGTGCCAATAATTTGGGGCAACTGGGGTGGCCAATCAAGTGCCAGATGTGGCACTTACCACCTGACTGTCTCA
>NW_013952750.1:45317-53964 GCF_001266775.1 Austrofundulus limnaeus | reverse complement strand
ACTGTAGTTACCTATCAGAATTTGACATTAGTAATTATAATTTGCCTATTTTCAGTGCAAAACAATCGCAACAGACTATTAACTGTAAAGTATGACAGTGCAGACAAGAAACACAGATGTGCAATTACAGCAGAATTCTTTTAAAGGTTCGAGCAACTGATGGCTCAGATTAGTAATACAAATGAGTAGAAGTGCAAATGATTGTTCAGATGAATAATGACAATGAATAATAACAGTTTCAGATGATTGTGGGGGCAGCAGCAGGTGTGTAAACACTTGTTGTGATTTTTGGGCGTGGTGCTGGTTACAGAGTCTGACAGCAGCTGGGAGGAAGGATCTGCGATAACGCTCCTTTGTGCACCTCACGTTATCTGAACTAAACTGAATTATTGGGGCAGTTGAGAATATCTGTTTTTTTTTTCCTTCAGGATACTGGCGAGTGCTGGACTTGGACTATGAGATGAAGCTGCTCAGTCACGTGACTCAGCTGGTGGATTCTGAGTCATGGTCYTTCAGCAAGGTCCCCCTTCAAACCAGTCTTGAGGAACTTGCTCCGCTGGAGCCCAGGTAAGTTCAGATCGTAGGCCTCTTTAAGAGTTGTTTCAAATGAGTAAATAATGTGACTAAAAGCATTATTCTATGTCCAACTGGCAGAGAGATGATCGAGCACTGTTTGAGCTGCTACGGGAAGYGCTTCACCGAAAACGGTAAAGAATCAAAACATGATTTAACTGGTGGTAAGGTTTCAGTTCTAAAAACAAATAAACACCAGACATTCGCTGGTCCCTCCGYGCAGACGAGGTGTTTTATGCGCTGGATGAGGATAAGGTGTGCCGCGGTCTGGCCCTGCTGCTGCTGCAGAACGCTGTCAAGTTCAACCTGAAGGAGTTTCAGGACGTCTGGCAGCAGAGCGTCCCCGAGGGCATGAGAACCAGACTGGACCAGCTGAAGGTGATTCTGCTTAGACAGATCGTACGAGTTCAGGATGTTTTTTATGTTTTTATCAGGTGCTTGGAGTTTAGTAACTTTAGTTCCTCCTTCTCTAGTTGTGTGATGCTTCACAGCATTCAGCATCTAACTCCTTCCACAATTTTTGTGCTATTTCAACAATTCATAGATGAAAACGTTCAGCTCATTCATGTGACTTTTGGTATGACTTTTGGTATTTCAGCTGTTTGATATATTTTAGCTATTTTGCTTTTTTTAGCCACTTTCTTGTCATTGAAAATGAATGGAGCTGTTTTCAACATCCTTAAACTCCTTTAAAATGTTTCTAAATCTTTACAGCACCCTACACGCTTTGTTCTGGTTATGCTCTTTTTCACTTTCCTGTGCTAATTTTAGCTACTTTTTCACTAGTTTTAGCTTTTTTTTTCTGCTATTTCAGCTAAAATTGTGCTTTTTTTCCACTATTCTTTTGCTTTGGTCTACTTTTTTTGTGCTTTTTTCTGCTACTTTGTGCTATTTATGCTTCTTACAGATACTTTCTGCTGTTCTCATCTACTTGCTGAAATTTTAGCTAATGTTTAGCTGCTATTAGCTAAAGTTAGTTTTTCTAAGCTAAATACACATTGTTTGTAGTTATTACAAAGTTTTTTGACTGAGTTCAGCAAACTTATGCACCTTATGCTTTCTTATGCTAATTAAAACATTCCAGCTACTTTTTAGCTGTTTTACTACAAATTATTACTTTTATGTCATTTTATGATTTTTTTTTCTGTTTTAGCTATTTTTCAACTATAACTATTTCAACTGGGTGCTAATTTTAAATTGTGGCTGCTACCTTTAACTTATTTTATGCTAATTTTAGCTATTTTATGCTACTTTAGCTATAGATCTGCTTCTTTCTGCTATTATTTCTGATACCTCGTGCTATTTATGCTTCTTAAAGATGTTTTCAGCTATATTCAGCTATTTAAGCTCATAACTTTTAGCTGTTTTCTGTTTTCAACTAGATTTGTGCTCCWTTTTACTGTTTTTCTGCAAAATTAAGCTTTTTTGCTTCTTTCAGCTTTTCAGAGTGAGCTCACATTAACATTCCTATTAAATATTTTAAGCTCAATTTCAGCAGCTTTCAGCTTAAGTTTTCAATAATAAGCATTCACATTTTTGCAGGAAATCAATTTCTCTAGTTTTAAATAAACTCCTGTTTCTCTCAGTCTGCATGGTTTATTTGAGGCGGCAGATTAGCTTCCTGAACCTGACCTGACTTTGTAAAATCCTCCAGGGAGTCTCTCTGGTGGACCGCACCTCCCACCCAGAGACCATCAGCCTGCTGCAGGTGGAGGATCTCCCAGAGGACACGTTGGAGCGCTTCAACCACCTCTTCTCACTCAGAGAGAAGTGGACAGAAGAGGACATCACACCATACATACAGTCAGTGCTGTGGGACTGCGGTCAAACTTTCACATCATGTTTGTTTTTCTTCCCTACCTTTTTTATTTTTATTTTTTCTTCTTGTATCTCGTTCTGCAATTTTTGTTATTCTCTGCCCCCTGAAGYTGTAGTTTTCACAGTTTGGGTTCTTCAGTAAATTTCAGCAATCCTTTAGCTAATTTTGGGTTCCACCAAAACAGTTAAAATTTAACATCAGGCACTAATAGTTCAGTTAAAAATATTTCAGATTCTCTTTCAGCTAAATTATTTAGCAATAAGCAATTTCTTTAGTTTAATAATTAATAGAAATAAATGTGTTATTCTGGTTTCCTCTGACAGACCAAAAACAGGCGTTTTTTGGTAAATTGGTAACTCTTAATTGTCTCTAGCTGTGAGTGAGGCTTGTTTGTCTCATTTGTCCCTGTGATGGACGTGCAACCTGTCCCAGGTGTACCCCGCCTCTCGCACAGTGGAAATAGGCTGGGCTGGATTTGTAATTATTACTCAGTAGCAGTAATATTCAGCAGGACAGTGGAAAACTCAGAGCCACGCTGGTCCTCCACAGAGCTCGACCTCACAATGCCGAACGGCTGCCGTCTCATCGTGCACGAAGCTAACAGTCCGTACGACCTGTGATGTTAGTTTTGGGTTGGGGACATGAAAATATAAAGTTCATCTCGCAGTCCGTGTGTCCAGCTAGCAGCTAGCATGCTTCTCCTGTAACTCTCTGCAGAGGCTCGTGGTGCAAACTTGTGCCATAAAAATCAGTAAAACAAGTCCATTTTACTCCTTTTTTTCTTTTCCAAATTAAAACAGTAACTTTTCACTTCATTCTTTTACTATTTTGATGAAATAAAGGTTGAACACATTTTTGGGCGAGGTTTTGGGGGGGGGAGGGGGGAGGGTTCAGCTTGGCTTTGAGGAAAATAAGTTGGAAACCAGTGACCTAAGCTGTCTCAAAGACTGAGCACAGAATTACCACTGTTACATAAGGATGGCTGTGCAGTCTGTACAAGTGTGAGTTCTCTTTTTTTTATGGATTTTGTTACTTTTTTTAAAGTCCTTCCTTTTCTCGTCCTTCAGAGACCTTTGTGGAGAGAAACAGAGCACCGGAACCCTCCTGACCAAATATGCTCGGTCCTCAATGCAAAACGGAATCAAAGTTTTCAACTCCAGACGACCTGTGGCCACATGAACATGTCAGCTGTTCAGCTGTGGAGATTTAACTCTTTTCCAATGCTGAACTCAGATTACTTCAAATGTAATGCGAGTCGTTACTTCACTGCTGTCCGTCTGCAGAATCCTGTGAAAATTCACCTGAAATAAAATAGTTTAATATTTCTGGCAGTAAGGAAAACCTGTTTTATGTTTGTCTGTATAAAACATGTAATAAAATATGTTGTATATTTAAAACCAGTACATTTTTGTTGATTTCTATCAGCTTGACTTGGGGAAATAATCACCAACTGCAGGAAGTTAAGAGGCATTTCCTTAGTCGTCCACAAGGTGGCGATCTGCACCACTAATTCACGAATTTTATAACTGCAGCAGATTCTGGAGGTGAATTCAAGCAAAAGTCAGAATTTGGCTGAGCCTTTTCTGTTTGCTTAATCTTGACAAAATAAGACCAGGTGGGTTCTTTCATCATTTAGCACCAGCTAAATAAAAATTATTTTATCTCATGATAGTTTGAAGAAAAACATAGCCTCAAATTTATGTGAATTAATGGTCATTGTTCAAAATGGAAACTTGTGATCATAACCAGTAAATCATGGTTAGTAAACTTGAGCCACGTCTTTCTGTAATAAAATCATCTCACAGAAACTGGGGTTTAAGGGTCAGCTTGGGGATGAGATTTTAAAAGTGCCGACGCAAACGAGTCTTTAATAATACAGACATTTATTCAGACAGAAATGACGACAGGAAATAAGTCTGGTCATAGTAAATTTAGAGGAATGAAGGATTCTCACTTCCTTTACTGTATGAAAGTTATTTTTTTAAGATTCCCTCTTTTTCCTTTTTCTGTTTAATATAAACTAATGTTTCATTTGTAGTCATCTTAGTTTCAGCTTCCTATGTTTTCTTCTAAGAAATGAAAATGGGGAAAACAAAACTGAACGCTGAAACAAAATTATTAATCATTTAATAGCGTATTGGTGTTTGAAGGTCACATTTTATTTTTTTGTGTGAAAGTATAATTTTAATATAAAGTAAAGATAAAAAGAAAGTGGATAAAACAACATGAAATTTAAAACTGAACATTAAAATTAGCCTTCAGAAAAAAATAAGGACAAAGCAGTTTTTTTTTCTTAATGCACATTTTTCTCTATAAGCACATTATAAATGATAACAGGATCATTACAATTTATTTTTCTCACAAAAAGGTTTTTCCATCTGCTTTGCAGGTCAATATAATAATAATAATAATAATAATAATAATAATAATAATAATAATAATAATAATAATAATAATAATAATAATAATAATAATAATAATAATACAGTACCTGAGAAAATATGCAATGCTCCATGTTCAAGTAAACATAAAAACAATTTTAAGCTTTATTTTTACATTAGTTTGGGATAAACCCTCTCTATGACCGGTCTTTAATCCTGATAAGTTAATTGGTGTACATCAGATTAAAAACATCACTCTCTTTTCAAAAATTTTTGTAATAAAAAAAGTCAAATCAAATGTTAAAAATCAGAGCATGCGCTTTGTTAAAAGTTAGATTTAAGTGATGAGAATGACTTAAATCCACAAACGAAGTTSTCTTGCTACCTTGGCAGCATGTCCTGCAGGTCTGCCACCACGTAGGCAACCACGGCCCACAGAGCCGAGCAGAGGTCCATGTCCCGAGGGTTCTGAACCGTCATGGTGTCCCCCTCGCTGTGGTGGAACCAAAAGTAACGACTGTCTGCAACATGGAGGCTGGCGCCTGCGTGAAACACAAAGGAAGAGTCACACAGATGTGTCAGCTTTTTGGCTGAATGAAGGACATTCGTTTTATTAATTATTAGGAACGATGATGCAAAGACTGTCAAGGGTCTTTATTAATATTCTTCTTTATTCACATTTTAATTTGTATCTCCTTTCTCTCTGGAAAAAACCCAAACACACCCAACTGTCTGACTCAGTCTTAAACGGTGTCGTGATATATTTATGTCTCACGACAACAGAGGGAATAAAATGAAACAAAAATGACAAGATTTTGTTGAAATGAGGAAACACACATGTTCACTGAAAGTTAATTGTTTATCCTTCCCACCTGTCACTAAGACGTACCATCATTTAAATTTTAATTTCGTTTATTAGTAATTGTGAATGTGCTGCCTGGAATCAAATTAATGATTAGTTCTTTGGATCAAAATTTACAAGTAAAATTGTGGCTTTCAGATTTATTACCCACTGCTGTGTGTATTCGTTTGTCTGTGCTGTTAGTAAAACATCTTATTGAACAGAATCAATAATCAGAAGCAATGAGTGGATGAACGACTGCAACTGATTCACTTATGGAGTCGATCTGATTCAAGATGGCCGCCGCAGCACAGCTACCTCGCAAACACTAAAATTAACAGTGATTTTACAAACACTGAGTTGAAATCTGCTGTGGTAATACCTGAGACTGATCCCTTATGGTTCCCATTCCTGGTCTTCCAGGACCCCCATCCAGCATGTTTTACTTGTTTCCCTGCTGTTCATTAGTTATCTAGTGTGACAGGGCCTTTATGTTGAACTAATATTATGATGCAAAAGGACCAAAGATCAGAAAGACTACAAAAAACTTGCGTCCAAATGAACTTTCTTTGATAATTTATGTTTTCAGACAGAATGTCTTGCATCCCTTTTACACAGATATTGAGCAAACGAACAAACTGATTGCAGCACTGCTGAAGAAACTCAGTCCTCTGACCCCTCAGTTTCTCCACAGCAGCTGTTAAACGTTCAGAAAACTTTTTATGATTAAGATTCAATGACACTGTAAGAAAACCTGGTGTTTAATTATTTGTTTCAAAATCTCACTGCTGATATCGTCCAGTTCAGCTCATTATTCCACGACATAGCTGTGGGATAAATCTGGTGCCAGCAGGAGTTGAATTTCAATTGCTCAGATTGAATCTGAATGTGCATAATTTGAAATTGAATGCATTGTTTTGAAAATAAATTTCACTAGATTGAAACTGAATTTAATGATTTGAAACCGAATTTAAAGTTTTGAGTTTGGATTAATTTGCTTTGAAACTGTATTTTGGTTTATTAAAAATTCAGTTTGTYTACTTTCACTTTCAGTTCCAWAATTCAGATTTTTGTGTCACATCCTGGTCCTTGAGAAAGCCAGCCAGAGTAATCGAACACAGATCCACAGATTTATGTTTCACTTTGGTGAAGTTTCCCTTCTGTATGTAACAGTTGATGCAATCCACTGTAAAAGTGACAAAAACAAACAAAGTTATTCTATTGCAGTGATTAATTTTACCTATGGACAATGTTAGATTTACATCCCGTCATGGTTCAGTTAGCAGCAGCGTCTGATCCATGATGTGATGTAAATGTAACATTTTCTACATATAGGTAAAAAATAACTTTGTTTGTTTTTGTCACTTTTACAGTSGATTGCATCAACTCTGTTACATTACAGAAGGGAAACTTCACCAAAGCGAAACGTAAATCTGTGGATCTGTGTTTGATTACTCTGCCTGGCTTTCTCAAGGACCAGGATGTGTGACACAAAAATCTGAATTATGGAACTGAAAGTGAAMGTAGTCAAACTGAATTTTTATTAAACCAAAATACAGTTTCAAAGTAAATTAATTCAGAAACAAAACTTTAAATTCAGTTTCAATTTAGTAAAATTCATTTTCAAACCAATGCGTTCAATTTTTATCTGACCAACTCAAATTGTTTAACACTGTGCTCACAATTTAAAACTAAAGAAACACGACACATTTAGGAGATGAGATCACAAAAAATAACGAAGAAAACTATTTTTGGTTACATCTAAAATATGCTCAACTTGGACATTTCCGAACGTGTGCACATTGACGTGTTGTTAAACGGACCTGGTACCCCAGCCTGCATCCACAGTTCGATGTCCGTACCCTCTCCGTTCACCTCCAGTTTGGTTGTATTAATGGGAGCTAAAAGTTTGACCACTTCCTCCATCACCTGTTGACACAAAAACAGAAAGGTGCTTTACAATTCAACACTAAAACAACAGTTGGAGGCAAAGATTTTGCACAATGAGTAGCTTTGTTGTGAACGCCTCTTAGCTAAAACCAYGCCAATTTAACCATATACATTTTTGCAATTTTTTTTGTAATTTTCTTTTTATTTCTTTTGCTGGCGGGTAGACTATTCAAAAGCATATAACTATTTACAGCAAATGAAAAATAACAACATGAACAAAATAAAACATTTAAAGCAGTGGATGGCTTACTTGACAACAACATACCTTGGTGTAAACACGGTGTATCTTAAAATAAAGGCAGTGTGTAGGTGGGGGCAAGTGGACTAATAAAAACCTTACAGGCTTTACATACTCAGACCATTTTGACCAAATTCTATAAAATTTATCTTTTTAAATTATGAGARAGAATGCAATCTTTTCCATTATATAAATTTCATGCACAATAGCAAGCCATTCTTCAATGGTAGGCGGTTCCACTTTCAGCCATTTTCACATGATAGCCTTTTAAAATTTTTGCTCTTTTTTAAGTGCAGCTGGCTTGCTGCCATTTTGAATCAGATATTCTTCTAAAGTTAATTTAAGATGTACAGCTGATGATTATTTCCTTGTTTCCACACACAAACAGAGCTGTCTCTGGGCTGAAGCCTATAGCAGACATGTCCAGTCCTGCTCCTCGAGGGAAAAGGTGTCAAGTAACAAAGTACAAATACAACATTTACTTCTACTCCATACATTTTCATGTAGTTATCTGTATTTTTTTTATTCCTTACATTTTAAAAATGCAAAAAGTAAGTATTCTATTCCAGCTTATTCAAAAAGATTAGTTTGTGTCAGGTACAATCCATCGCACCTGCGCCCAGCATCTAGTGCATCCCAAATCTGTCAACATTTATATTTTAATAAAACATTATAGTCATTACAGCTTTTAGATGCATGTTTTTTAAGGAAGTGTGGTTATGCGCTATAAACCCCTGTAGTGCAGGGTGAGGGTCACTATTAGGGCTGTGTATTGGCAAGAATTTGGCGATACGATACATATCATAACAGAGGGGTCACGATACGATATATCCCAATATATTGCG
>NW_013952750.1:37331-45227 GCF_001266775.1 Austrofundulus limnaeus | reverse complement strand
CTGCTGCCAATTAGTGGTCAGAGGCTGAACTACAACATAAAAATTAACGGTTGGCAAGAAAGTTGACATTTGAAACCTTAATTAAAAATCGATACAGGGCTTTAGAATATCGATACAGTATTGGGAAATGAAATATCGCGATATTTCAGTGTATCAATATTTTCTTACACCACCAGTCACTATCCTGCATGTTTTACTTGTTTCTCTGCTCCAACACACCTGATTCAGTCTGTGTGATTCAGGCTGTGCTGGAGCAGAGAAACCTGTAAAACATGCAGGATAGTGACTTCTGAGGAGACCCCTGCTATTTAAAGTGAGCTGTCAAGGATTCTATTTATAAAATACAGCAAAGGATCATAACTGATGAGGTACAAAACGATGATAGTCATCACGATACCCCCCACCAAGTTTCAGCACGTTCTATTAAAAGATGTAAGAGGASTTGAGCTGACAAGAAAGCTGCTCACAGGCAGACAGACAGGTGGACGACTTGCTCCATAACATAAAACGCTTTTAAAACACGTACAAGTTTCATGAGCCAAAAATAACCAGAGTTTTAATAGCTGAGTACTGATTTTTCTCTGTTTACCCTGCAGTCCACATGTTTAGGAGTCAGGTTAGGACYAAACATTTCATTAACATTTCTTTATCCCAAAAGCAACTCTTTAAACATTTAAGCCAAATGTTAGAATCATAACAAATGCTAATTCTAATCAGCTTGTAGAGTTAGTTATTGTATCCTTGTGTAAAGATCAACAGTGTTTATCTCACCTTTTGTGCTGCAACACTGCCAGTGAACTGTAGACCAACCGGGGTGAATGTCCCCATGTCAGACTCCATAACAAGGTCAAAGTTGGACACGTTCACCTGTGTGAGGAAAGAAAAAAAAACAGGTGAGACACCCAGAAAAGTGACAAAAATGTGTTGGAATGATTATAATCCACACACAGTTGTATTTATTAAAGTTCACCTTTTAACCCCACGTTTTCAGAATGTTTGCACATTTAAACCAGCCACTACGAGTCGCTAAAGAAGCTACTTCAAATAAATTTCTACTTTTGTTTTAAAAAAAGAAAGATCTAATCAGCCTATTAGTTACAAAAAGTGGTGACAAATGTGATTCCCTCCTGAAAAATGCACTAAATGTACATTTCTAGTTATAAGAACGTAGCGTATTACGGGTCTGAGAAAGCTGGAAGAAAAGGAAACGTTAGATTGTTGCATACATCCTTGACACGGAGTAAATTTGGGAGCGAGCCAGGGCTTTTCCACTTTGCTGAGAGCACATTCCTACAGTGTGCTTTCACAACGCTCTGACCCTTCCTGCTTCTTACGTGGAGGGAAAATATTGCCTTTCACAGCTCGTACAGTGTGTTTTTTTTTTTTTTGTGAAGTAACAGAACCTTGTGTAGATTAAAGTACTGCTGTGCTCCGACTCCACCCTGCTCCTCAGCTGTCCACAGCACCGTCCGCAAAGTCCTTCTTGGGCGCAAACCTGTGGAAAGATGCAGATATCTGATAAGATCTACAGCTTATCCATCAAATAGCCTCGCAGTTCTGAGCTTATTCAGTCTGACAAAGAAGTAATTAATGATTTTAATATTAAGTTAGAAAATTTATATGATCATGACATTCAGTCGCAGGTTGCTGGACTTTCTTGGATCACCAAAACTTATATGTGCTGTTTTTGTTATTGTATATTTATTCTTATTCACTTTGATACTTTAGTAAAGACAAACATCAYGTTGACACCAATTTTACAGCTAGGCTTTTATAATGACATTTGTAAGTATTTAGTACTTCTTATCAAATACTTTGCATCAACCGTAAATTTTAGTTGTTTTTTTTTTTCAAATGTAAAACTGGGTCATTTTATTACATAAGCAAGAAACTAAGAGTGACCGATTAAACACAGGAAACACGAAAACTGTGTCGAAGAAGTTGAAACTAGAGATGAAAAAAGTTTGTAAAACACATGCTCCTATAGTTTGCACATGTGGAAGTTTTTCTTTAATTTACTGTGCAGCGTAAACAATATGTCTATCTTTGTGTTACCCAGGTCCTTGATGAGTGACAGGGCCTCCCAGGAAATCATGGCTCCGCCTCCATCATCCATGGCACCCTGGCCCACATCCCAGCTGTCCAAATGACCGCTCAACAAAACCACCTGACAAAGTTTACACAAACAGACAAACTGTGTGAGCAGCGAGAGGAGAAACTAGGTTAGCCCTTTTAGATAACACTATCAAAACCATAAAAAGTGTAATCCCTTTTCCAAGCAAACTCATGCTCCCAATTCAGTACTTGTTTTTAAAAAGTGGCTTTCTTATCAGCAAGAAGAGGAAACCTCCATAAAGGAAGATCAAAAGGTGAAAACACAAAAAACTCCAAATGTTATTCTCTTTTCCAGGAATTTGAAAAAAAAGGAGATTCCTGTTAGAGGGATAAACCTGACCTCATGTTCCAAAAAATAAAAAAAACACTTCCTGACCTGAACAAGCTCTAGCAGGACAACAACCCAGTCGCTTAGAATAACTTGAAATGTCACAGTGCCAGAAGTATTCAGGTTTTAAAACCAAAGGCCTTGTTGCACCCCAGAGGTTTTATTATCAGGTCTTCTGTGTGGAACTTGGAGTAACCACAGTTAAAACATTGGAATATTTTTAATTAACATTTCAAACCTAAAACATAAATTTCATTTTTGGTTTCTTTATATAGTTTTTCTTTTTGTTTGTTTGTTTGTTTGTTTTTTGACATCATACAGTTCTACTCAGCTGATCTTCAGGTTTCCAACATTCTCACAAGAATGTGAGCTAAATAAACAGGATTTGAACAATCTGTCATTGCAGGAACTCTAAATAAATGAGTTTGTAGTTTAGATGATAATAACTCAAACCTCGCTTGAATAACAAAGATAATATCATAAATTATGGTTTGAAATGTACTTTGTTTTGGTACAAGCATTTTCATTTTTCCCACATAGTTTAATCATAAAGCAACTTCACCCAAAGGCAGGCAGAAAACAAACCACACTTGCTAGTAGCTGGGCTCAGATGTATGGAGGACCGAAACTGACATAATTAAAAAATTAAAGCAGAAATAAATATATGCCCCAATAAATAAATAAACACACTTAAAATGCACCAATTAAATAAAAAACTTTCCCTCATATTTTATAATTTAATCAACCATCATGTATATTTTTCCAACTTAGTTATAACAAACTATATTCTTAGCACATAGTTTAAATTTTACTGTTTTTAAAAATAGTTTTTTTCTTTTTTCTTGTACATGTGTCTCTTAAATTAAAAAAATTTCCCACAAGTCTTTTTATTTCCATGTATTGTTTTTAAATTTGTAAAAATACAAAATAAAATAAATAGTACTACTGGAAATGTTTCTCAGTGTGCTGTTCCACACAAATGGCACTTATTAAACCCTTTAACATATTTCATGGTGTTTATTAGACACAAGAGGGAGTTTCAAAGTGCACAAATTATGGCCCTTTATGGCTTTCCATATTTCCACAGTGAACCTGAAGCTTTTCTTTGTTACTGATGTGAAACAAAATAAGCAGATCGCCAGGCTTCCATGTTTCATTTGAATTAGTCATTATTGCTGGTGCAGAGAGYGCTAGATGCTATCTTCATCCTCTGCTTTTCTGTTGCGGCAGTTAGCAAAAAGCAATTTAAAAAACATGTGCGCACTTTTTCCAGATGAGAGCGGCGATCGCCTGAGACTAATGTATTCTTTGTCTGACTGTAACTGGACCCTGACGGTTTGGTATAAATACATGTAGAGTTACACACCCCAAACTACACACTGTTTTCTGAAATATTTGTAATGTAACATACACACAAAAATCTACAGATTATTTTTCTCACCCTTTATTGTTGCAGGACCTCCTTTTATTTTGAAATGCTTTAATCTAGCTTTTGTCCGACTCAGTCTGCTCTGTTTAGTCGAAGCTGGAGGCCAGCCAGGAAATATTTTAATCTGTTAAATTATATTGCAAGTAACCGAACGTGTTTTACAGCGATGAAGACATAAAAGGATGAAAATCATTAACGAGACCTTTTACACAGAAYGTGTTTTAAGAATACTGTACATCCTCTTTGACAGCTCATTTCAAAAGAAAATGGTGAGTGGGGAAAAAAAAAACACTCCAAAGAACTCAGCAGTCTCARAARGGCAACCRGCTCTGGAAATGACTCACTAAACCTCAAATGTACATTTTCTTCCAGCAAGTACACACACACATACACACACACTGGAGCCACAACTGCTTCTACTGCAAACTGGTGCACAAAGTTTCATGCCCAAAAATGATGTCAAGTCTGTCGTGTTTCAGTTCCCCTTTTCTACAATGACGGCCGGGCCAAGCACTGGTTTCCAGATCTGAAATAGTAACAGCTTACATCAGCTATAGTCCTTTTTGAGTTAGCTCATTAGAAGCTGAACTTACTTTCAATTTTCAACCCYGTGAAAATACTTTGCACCCAATAAATAAAACTAGACAGCCCCGGTCATTGTTCAAGCGTACTGTTTGGTGATTTTGAACTGGATGAGTAGAATGAGATGGTTTGACTTTGCTGGCTTGAAAAAAGGAAGTGCTGTTAATATGTTTTAGACAATTTTTGTCAACTTGTGAACATTTTGTCTGACACTGRAGATGTCTACAGTAGGGCTGCCACGATTAATCGACAACTAATCGATTATTAAAATAATCGATGACTAATTTAATAATCGATTAATCTTTTTTTTTTGTTCTTTACTTTGTTTTTCTCTCCAAACTGCTTTGACACCTTCCACTGCCACATCTGCCTTTCTGTCCTTGACACACATGCACAGTAGTGGTAACTGGGGTAGGCCGTGGACGTCACAAGACATTATACAGACAGGCTCTGGTATCATGGCTACCTGACAACGGAGCTCAAAATTGTGGGATCTTTTTAAGAAAATAAAAGAGAAACCTGTACAATGAAATATCTGCAAGGCAGAACTTGACTTCCACAGCAATTATTTTTAGTTAGCATATAGTTAAAATCAATGGTTATATAATAGCAGCTGCATTCTGACGTGAAAGGCTGTGTTTTATATTCAATTAACGTATGATCTGATTAGTCGACTAATAGAAAAAATAATCGGTRATTAATCGATTATAAAAATAATTGTTTGTGGCAGCCCTAGTCTACAGTAACWCTAACTAAACATCTCAAAAAATAAGGAAATTTGTGTTTGGTAGATTATKTCTTTGTTGTAAAAATGCTTCTTGGCAGTAAATCTTATATCGTTGGAAAGTCTGTTAATCACCCATTTAAATGGAGCCACATTTGTAAGGAACAYGCACTTGTGGGATGAGCTGTAGTGCTGAGTATGCGAGTTGTGCACATGAAAAAAATTGCCAAATCTTTACTGCCAAACAGCTTAKTTTGTTGTTGCTATTGAGTCTTGTTGTGCTTCTGCTACCCCAGGTGTTGTCTAAAACATTAGTGACAGGGCCTTTAGATTCATGGTCACTCCCCTGAATGTTTTCCTCAGCAAACATCTGACACATTTTACAGTCATAGTAAACAGTCCATCTTTTTCATTTTTCAAGTTTTATATATAAAGAGATAATAAAACAATAACTGATTTTTACCAGGTCTTAAAATTAGTTCGAAACAACCACAACAAACTACAAAAGCTGGGAGTGAAAAACTAAGTACACAAATTTTAAAAGCTTGTAAAAGAAAATGATGAGTCTTGGTCTGATGACCAGAAGCAACAATTAAACAATTTCAATCTGAGCACGGATTCTCAGACAGAGAAACCTAAAATAAATTTAAAAAAATCTAAAGTTTCTCTTTTCTTTTCAATATTAAAACAACTAAAAACAAAGTTTAAATTAAACCCTTGTACATCTAAAGATAACACATTTGAAGTAAAATTGTCCTTAAGTTGGATTAGCCAGTTTAATTATCAGTAGCACCAGCCAGAGGAAAAAAATGCTTAAAAGTGGGGTGTTATGCAACATCGGCTTTTTTTTAAATTTTTTTTAGCTTTATATCGTGTTATAATGTCATTCCCTCATCCAAAACATACCCAGAGTGTTGCTCATTCATGCATGTGGAGCTGCATAAAACACTCGCTGGGACARAGCTCCGCCTATTTGTACAAAGCTCCTCCCTGGAGCTCAGTCTGCAGCCGAGCTTCTACCCCACATATCACCCCTTCCTTGAAACATTGTTGTGGAGTGCTGAAGTGGAAGTGTGGGAAACGGTAGGAGGATTTTAAAGAGACAGAGGCCAATTTTAAAGTGTTTATGATGCGAAGTCTAATTTTTTTTGATATATACAAAATTCTCATAACAACTGAAGGTAACTCAGTTACTTGATTGTTTTATAGAACTGAATTATGTGCCTGTAAAATACATAATACCCGCCCTTACACACACTTTAAATAGGGAGAAAAAGGAAAGATGACGTAATTTTTTAAATAACTGTATGCGGCATGTAGAAACCTGTCTGAAATGTGACACACACAGTTCCATAACAACTAAAACATTCATGCGCTCAGCAACCTCCAGCTAAACACAGTCCACAGCATGATTCACACAATGGAAACTTCACACATCTGTATATACAGGACATGTGATACAYTGAAGCTTTGTGATAATTACCTTTGGTCACACGTGAAAGGAAGCCCCGTGCTTTTTATATCCCTCAGCGCAACAAAAAACATTCTTTGTTATTTCAGACACACTGAGTCTAGCTACACGCTGTCTGCTGAACTGGGAATCATCGATTAAACAGAAGGAACATTTTACAACACAATCTGTGCCCCTCATTTACCCATCCACACATTCATACAGCACGCACAAAGCTGATCTGAATAAACCACTCTATTGAGTATAATCAGTGTTTTTGATTGCATTCATACACTGATGGGGCACATGTCAGAGACGATGAGGGGTTCAGTACCTTGCCCAGGGACACTTCAACACTGGACTGTTTACTGCCAGGATTTAAACCTCTGACTCCTCCTGTTGGAGGACGACTAAGCCGCTACCCGTGTAGCTCAGTGATTAAAGCAAACCTGCAGCTTCTGGTATCCAAAACTGACACCAATCAGTACAACTGTACCGTACACATGCATTCAGAAATATTTTCTGATCAGCTTACCAGTTTTTCAGGTTCTACCTGCAGATCGACACACGCAAAAACAATCTGTGTGATGCTGACTCTGTTAATCTCTTACTATGTTAATGTTTTATTATGAGTTTGACAGTAAATACACTGGTTACAGTAATGAGTTCTCTATAAAGTGTGTTAGGTTCAGACTGTGGCTTTCAAATGACCAGACTGTGGATAAAAATGGAAATAACCACAGGCCACCACTACCAACTAAGGGTTTAGTTTAACAGAGAAAATAGCAACAACTTTCTCCCATAAAATGATTTGTACAAATATTATAATGTAGCCAGCTAAATTTACTCCTTCTGATCAGTGTGCTAACTCCATAAATTGATAAACCATCTGCCTCAAAGACACATTTTTTAGTTCAGTTATTTAGGTTTGGTTTGCTTGTTAACTGTTTTTTGTTTTGTTTTGTTTTCATCTTTTCTTTCTCTTTTTTTCTCTTTTTCTCTTTTAAGCCACTTCAGTAGAAAACAGAACTGAATATTAGTTTCTTCATCATCAGTGACCTTTTTTTATAAAAAAAAATACAAAACGAAAGAGAAGAAAAAGGAGAAATATAATGGAAAAGACTGAAAGAGAGATTAGAAAATACAGTAAGTGAAATATATACCAAGAAAACACAAGACGACACACCTGCAAAAATGGAGAAAACCAAAATACAGCAACAAAACATATGTGTATATAATATTATTTATAACCTTGCTAAAAAGTATAT
>NW_013952750.1:33699-37211 GCF_001266775.1 Austrofundulus limnaeus | reverse complement strand
GTATATATACAGTATATATATATGTATATATATATACAGTATAATTTCCTGATTAGTGCTTTACAGCTTTTGCTCATTTTAAAATTTATTAGTGGATTAGCACTTGCTAAATTTATAGGCTAATTTAGAAGCATTGGTATTAAAAAAGAAGATTTTTTTTAAGTCATTAAATTCAACAGGTTCTTTGAGTTGATTTGAGTCTAGTATGTTTTCTCAAATTGGTGAAAGTTTGGGAATTTGCAAAACTGTGGCTCTAAGAAATAGTTTATGTAACAAAAATCTGCTGTATTTAATAGGATCTCTGGAAAGATCAGATCCACTGATCTACAGCATAAAACTGGCAAAACCATTCAGCTTTGGAAATATTTGTGGTCAGAAACACATAATTACATGAGAGGGGTTTTTCCCACCAAGCAAACCCAGAAAGATGTTAATTCAGTGTTGAATTATGGTCAAAAACGTTGATWTTTGGTTGAAAAGATGTTATTGAATCAATGTTTTTTCATGGTCAAATGCTAATTATTGAAATGCCAACGTCTAATCAATGTTGAATCCACACTCATATAGTATCAGTTATGGTTGAAAACGTAATATTATTTCAATAAGTAAGTCACTGACCGCTTTTTGTATCATTTCAACATGGATTCAATATCATGCCTAACCATATTTCAATGTTGATTCTCTTATAATTTGCTATCTGAGAAAGACAAACATCACAACTAAATAGGAATGAAAGCTGAAAATCTTTTGACCCACACAATAAATCTCCTCATCTCCATGCATTTTAGTTAGAACATCTACCTAAAACGGACATATYCTAAATCTGTAAAGAGAGATTTGATGGTTAACGAAGATGAACCATTGATGGTGCAGTAGAGGAGAGTGCTACCTGCTCAGGATGCTGCCAGCCTCTTATCTCAGCCACTGTGTTATAAGAGTCAGCATCCGGCAAAGTCTTGGCTCCCATGCTGAGTCTGACCACAATCCTCTGCCTCCGTTGGGCCATGCGCCACATCAKCTCAGCGTCTTCTATGGTGATACAGGCGGTCGGGATGCACTTCACTCCATCTTGGTACACCTGCATACCTGTGTGGGGGCTACATATAGCGAGGCAAAGTGGGTTCTTTGTTTTTATTGAACTGAGATTTTAAAAAATTGGGTCAAGTCCAACTGGTGAGGAAGAGGAGACAAATAGATGTAAACCTGTTAATAGAGAATGGAGTGACAGATCGAACGAGTGTGGCCACAGCTCCCAATTTGGCTGCCTCTGAAGCAGCAAAATCACGGTAAGCCACAGTCTCCCCATAGCTGACGAAAGGCTGGTTGAAAACCACAATCCTCCCTGCGGCCTCGCTGCCTCTCCGCTTCAGTTCATCAAGAGACTGAACCACCAGAACCTCTGCCTCGATACCTGAGGAGATCAAAGGGAATCAATGAGCAGTAAAAGGGAACAGGATGTCAGGTTTAAGATCAGTTTAGGTGTTTTTGTTATTGTTTTACCCTCAGAAGGTGTTCTTACACTGCTGCCCAGTCCCAGTATAGCCAGGCTTTTGTTCCAGGGCATTATCATCTCTGCACTCTCCTTCCCTCTTACCCAGTGTGGGATTTTTACTGGTTCTGAACAGGAAACCACACGAGAGAATAGAAAAAAAAACATCGAGAATCAAGTTCAAACAAACCAACGTTTTCTTTTAATTAACAAACTTAAACCTTTAAATACACTCACCCAGATGTACATCCAGGCCATCCTGTCTCATTGCATTGAACATGTATTTTATAGCCATATCCAGGTTCTTGGAGCCACTGACCCGGTTCCCTATGGTGTCTGTGAAGTCAGCCAGCCGACTGTAAGAGCGGTTCTGGGCAGCTCCAAACACAGCCAGCTCAATGATACGTTTGGCCACATCTGTATATCCTGCTACCTCCACTGCTACGTCTGAAGCTAGAATAAAAAAAAAACAGAGTCAGGATTTTTCCCCAAGTTCCACATATTCTTACAATAACAGTCTGCAGATGACACAATGATGATCCTTGCTCATTTAGACTGACTTATTGATTTAGTATGGCAATGTTTATCTGCTAATGAATAGAAAACAAATTTATTCTGACTGATTCCAAATAAAATACATTCTGATGATTTATAAAATTATTGAGATCTTGGAGATTGTTGTTATATCTGTGATCTGTTTTATTGTTTTTAATTATTTTTTGCTTTCTGTGAAGCACTTTGTGATGTTTGTGTCTGTGAAAGGTGCTATAGAAATAAAGTTTAGTAAAGTTGGAGAGGTAGCTCGTTCCAAAGTTTAGGAGCTGCTGCAGCAAAAGATCGATCCCCCTTGAGTTTGAGTCTGATTTTAGGGACCCTCAGGAGCAGTCGATCAGCTGATCTGAGGGAGCAGGAGGGATTATAGGGGTGCAGCAGATAGACAAGTATAGTGGGGCAAGGCCATTCAAATATTTAAAAACAAAAGTATTTTAAAATGAATGCTAATAGGGACAGGCAGCCAGTGGAGTGAAGCTAAAATGGGAGAAATGTGGTCATATTTACGTGTGCCAGTTAAAAGCCTCGCTGCAGCATGTTGGACCCTCTGCAGTCAGGCAATGGAGGACCCACTAAACCCCAGATAAAGTGCATTACAGTAATCCAGCCGGSTGGTGATAAAGGCATGGATCACTGTCTCAAAATGTCTTCTTGGAATGATGGGTTYTATTTTGGCTAGCYGCCTCAAAYGATAAAAACTACTTCTAACAATTGACCTAATGTGGCTGTCTAATTTAAGTTCAGGATCTATTTCTACTCCCAAATTCCTCACTAACAATTTGTTGCATTGAGTCAAGGAACTTAGATCTACAGGGGAGTGGCCAAAAGTACCTCCAAAAACCGTAACATCAATAATTGGTTTCATTAAAACTCAAAAAAATGTTGTGCAATTCAGGCCTTCAGGTCCTCAAGACACATAATAAGTGAGTCTATTGCATACGAACTTGACTTTTTGAGGGGACACAGATCTGGCTGTCATCTGTGTAACAATGAAACCGTGCTTTCTGAGAATAGAACCGAGTGGGAGGAGATACAGAAAAAACAAAAGCGGGCCTAAAATTGAGCCTTGAGGGACTCCACATAAAAGAGGAGAAGAGGAGGACACTGACCCCTCAAGACTAACACAGAAAGTTCGGTTGAACAGGTAGGACCTGAACCAATTCAAGGCAACACCCTTGATTCCCACCCACTGGTCCAGCCGAGATAACATAATGTCATGGTCCACAGTGTCGAAAGTAGCTGTTAGGTCTAAAAGCWCAAGGATGACACAATCACCCGAGACAGTAGCTAAAAAAAAAAAAATCATCAAAAACTTTTAAAAGAGCTGATTCAGTGCTGTGGAGAGTTTTAAAACCAGATTGGAAAACCTCGAGAATACTATGCTCTTCAACTTTGTATTAGGGCTAGGGGTGTAAGAAAAATATCGATACACTGAAATATTGCGCATATATATATATATATATATATATAT
>NW_013952750.1:19566-32493 GCF_001266775.1 Austrofundulus limnaeus | reverse complement strand
CCAGTGTGCACCCCGCCCCTCGCACAGTGACTGCTGGATTTGGGCACCAGTAATCCTGGAAGGAAGAAGCAAGCTAAGATAATGAATGGATGTATTTTTTTTTTATCAAATATATTCAATTAATTATTCCAGAGCAATTCATACCTTATTCTTAATTGCAAATTCCCACATCCATTCTCATTCAGCTTGCCCATCTTAGATTTTTCACCTTCCTAAATTTCTCATTTGCAGAAGCCAATTTTTTTTTAAACATAAAGTTTTAAAATAAGCTGTAAAATTATTTAATTGTTCTTTTGTAACTGTTTTTATAAAAGCCCTTGCTCAGGTTAATTATATTTAATTTTTTAGCAATATGCATTATTATAGGCTGTCTTACACACAGACCAGTGATAACTGAGCATTTGTGAAGCCATCGCTTCCCTTTCCTTTTCATCACTTCAAAGTCTTTTAACATTCATTGTGCACCCACAAAAGTCTACGTTGGACCCCTATCCAAAGCGTGCAGACTGTGTGACTGGTTTGACAAGATCTGATAAAAAATGACAGCTACCCACATTTGAGGACATGACCTTTCTCCACATCATATCTGATGGTAAGCAGATTTAGGTTACCTCTTCTTACAGTCCTGCTGGATGCAGCCCTGATGGCAGATGGAGAGTTCATGAAACGATCAGGGCGAGGATGGCTGTCAGACACACTCGACAGCATGAGAAACACGAAGAGCAAAAACGAGAACCTCCACCTTGCCTTCCAAGCCATCTGTGGACAGAAATGTGCTGTGTGTGCATGTGATTACAAAATAATCCTTAGGGACTGATTTGATAACATTTATGTACAAGAGGGTGATGCTCTGTGATGACATACTGATCTCACACTGATACAATTCAATCTAAAAACAATGGGTGTAGCTCAGCTACTGCTTATCTATACAACACAAGCAGAGACAATGACAAAAAAATCAAAGTCTGATCAGATGACTTGTCTCCAAACAGCTTTACTTACATACATTTATACAACATGAGCAGTAAAATGCAGCTCAGTGTTTATTAAAAACACTAACAGTAAAAATAAACCTGCTTTTCAATTCCTACTGAAATTAATATTTCATTGGAACACAAACAAGATAACAAGTACTTTTGTTGTAAAAGCTGAATTGAAACAAACTAATTTAAACACAAAGCTAAAAATGTAGCAATAAATTTACCATTTAGCTTTGACAACTTAATAAAACAATATAAATGCTAATCTGTTAGGTGAGATGAATATTTTTCGTACCTTTCGGCGCTGTGAGGACTTTACTCAAAAGTAAAAACAACCGCAAACATCGCAGAAACTCAGGATTTAAACTTCTTTCCGTGTTCTTGACGTAAAACGTAAACTTCCGGAATTAGGGGTTTCACAATAAAAGCTTAAAAAAATAAAAGGCTCGAGTTTGAGTTAGTTTTTGTTTCAATATTTTTCTTGTGTTACATTACACATGTGAAATGTATTTCCAAAAATACTTTTTATGCTAATTAAATATACTGCTTATGTTTGTCTCAATGTAAATGTATTTATTAAAATCCTAAATGCATGAAAGTTAAGTTTTTTTTGTTTTGTTATTCACTGATGATAAGTATGACTTTTTTCCACTAATAAAATTTAACATACATAAATTTGTGCTTTATATTAATCACTTTAATCTTAAATTAGTCTTTTTTATTTTCTTGATTATTAATCATGTTGTTGTTATAGATACACTTAATAAAAAATATTAATAAACTTATCATTTTAAGTTTTACTCCATTTCATCCCAAACTGTTAGTACAGTATGTTGTATTTGTAACAAATTGTGTTGCTGGTTCTCAGTCTTCCATTACAGAATGTACAAAGTAGGCTACTTTGCTTTCAAACATTTAGTTATTACCCACACTGTGGAAAACACAGCACTTATCAGCCCACATCCTAATTTGTGGTTTACACCCCCACCCCGGCCTTTTTCTTTACCACAAATCTGTATCTTTARCATTTCTCTGCAATCATTGCTATTCACTGGAAGAGGTCCACCCCTTTCTGATTAATTCTGTTCCACATGAATGACGGTTAATTTATTTGATTTCAGCACAGCTTTTAGTCCCATATGGCCTCTTTGTGTTTTACATCTTTAGGTCTTGAACAACATCTTGGTACTTTGGTTTAATCTAACACTACAGACCTGGCTCAGCACACCTGGTTACAAGGTTTTGTGTCTGCGCAAACATGAGAAACAAGCTTTGCCTCTTAAAGATATTATCCATTATTTCAAAGCCAAAGTTTGACAGCCCAGACGTTTCACAGTGATGTATTTTCTCAGTGAACAATAAGCACAGATTATAGATGTCAGAGGAAGAATAAATAATATAGCCTAACAGAAAACAGGGATGAAAAGTGGGGAAAGTAAAGAGGCAAACAAGCAAGGCAGCAAAATATTTGAACAGTAGCCCACTTAGTCTGCGTTGGTGATGTGTATGAAAACACAAAAAAACACATGGAGAAACTAATTACCAAGGTAAATAAATAAGGCTCTTTCACGTCTGTATTAAAGGCACATTTTATTTCAGCAGTGAAYTTTAAAGTACAATGTCAGCAACATAGTTCACACTTTTTTCCCATAAAAATAGCTCACGATTGATGAAAATATAAAGATTTTACCTACATATAACTAATTGTTCTTTTGTAATCACTGATGAATTTAATAAAAAGATATTTAATGTTGCTAAAATTGACTAAAGAAGACAGTCAAAAATGCCAAAGGCTGAATTTGTGTATAGTTCTGTACAATCCTAAGTATCATCCACRTTTTCCTAATTCTAGCTTAAGTATAAGTTATATATAAATTAAATGTACATGTAGAAGTTTAGAGATGATATAAGTGATATATTTAAGTACTCGTCTTTACGATTTGGGTTTATTCAGGACAGAAGTCCTCCTTGACCACGCTGGTGCAGGGACACAAAGGTTTTTATCTTTGTTTAGTCTTTTGATTCTGTACAGCTCAAAGTTCAAAGCCCAGCAGAAACACTAAAAGCCCTACAGATGAAAGTGAATCAGCACTGTTGTGAGGCACCGAAGAACCGAGAGTTCACAAAAATATCACGTAAAACGACGAGTCACAATGTGTCGGTGACCACAGCTTCCTGTTTATTCCAGCCACAGTAAATAGGTAGTTTGCATTTGAAAAAAAAAAATCTAGAGTTGTTTTCAAAGTGTCACTTCAATAAACAGAAACTGCACAAAAAGCAACACAAAAAGGACAATGACTCAAGCCTGACGAAAAAGAATTCATGAAAAATATCTGAAGAAATGCAGAAACCAATGTTATCTTTGTTAGAAAAAAAAATAATGAAAATTTTGAAATCAAAGTAGTTTTGGTGACATTGGTTTGCAGTCTTCGTACCAAACGCAGATCTGAGTCAAGTCAAAAGTGGAAATAAAATGAGTAACGTGACTTTTTAAACAGCATTAAGTTTCTGATTCAATAAGAAGCTGTGAAAGTTTTCAGACAGTGGATGAAGGAAGTACCTGGTTCACAACTTTTCTTTTTCTTACATACATTTTCATCATAGTGTATGTTTATATACTAATAAAATAATCACCCTTTTGTTGTTGCCGTTTACTGCCTCCCACCATGCTTCTCTGGCTCTTTGATGCAATCCTTGCCTTTCAACTCTAGTCGCACACAGATATTGATCTACTGATGACAAATAATTATATTATTTTAATGCATTTTTTTTTTGTTTTAAACGATCCAAGCTTGTTGGGCAAAAAAACTGCAGAACTATAAATTTCAGTAACTTTAAAAGGCGTCACTGTTCCTTTTACTTCAAAACCACCACGGCAGCTGCTTGTAGCGAACAGTTAAGAGAGGAATGTGCTTTGGCTCCCTCCAAACACTTTGGTCACTTTGGGTTTTGAATTATAGTCATTTAGCTTTGGCTCTACCTGCCTCACATGCCTGCAGAACCAAGTTAGCAAGTAAAATAAATCCTGAAAGTAATAATGAAAAATAATAATAATAATAAAGTTCTAAATATGCATACCTGAGGGACTTCTACTAAGGCTATGTAACAATATAACAGAAATCTCTTTTGATTTTGGCTTACAGAAATATAATCTCTACACTTTAACACATTTAAAAATCCACTAAAATTACTTACATGAAACAAGTTAAGCACATTTATATTTGGTCAGTTCTATAAGTGTCAAACATATGTGGGGAAAAACACACGTTCGTACCTGCAGAGTAACAAAATCTCTCAAAGCAATACTGGACAGCATACGAAAAGACAATATTCATTTCATAACAAAAATATTCATTTCAACAAAAGAAAGCATACAGTAAATGAAACAAAACACACACAGTTGTTAACAAGCAGAGCAAATATGACCTCAAAGGGCAAAATGAATTAATCTGAAGACCCTTTGTAATACTATTTGCATATGTAGTACCATTTCAGCGTAAAGCAAATCAACCAAGGAAAACAACTGAAGCCGTTGTTCTTGTTTCTTTCATCATCTTAATGCAGGAAAATTGAGAAGAACCAGTTCAGCTCTCAGTTTTTTTTAAGGGACAATGAATTACAGTGTGGTTCCACTTGGAGGGATGGTGAGTCTAAAGGCACAGTGTTATCAGAGRTGTAAGGTTAACCATTTTATAGCAATAAAACATGTGACTCACTGATACCAAAGAAAAGATTCATTTCATAACATGTAAAGTGAATATTTATGACAAAGTCCTTCTTAGGCAGGCACGTTTCTTTATGACCCTTCCTGTAAAAAAAAAAAAAAAAAAAGCTGTCGAGAGAAAAAAAAAAAAAGATTGAACGTAGGAAGAGGACAAAAGGCGTTAATGATGAGGAGAAAGAGTCCAAACTTCATCGAAGGGAATCATCTTCAGCTGTTTAAAGATCCGTTTGTTTGTCCTGTCCTGATTGGCAGGAGACAGAGTCCACCTCAGATTGTCCCTGTGGGTCGGTTCAGGCGTAGAACTCCTTGGTCGGCGCCTTGTGATAAGCTGTTGCAGAAAGCTTGGTGTCTCCCAGCTCGTAGCTTCCTTCATCCTTCTTCTTCATGCGGTAGGCGAGGAGGAGGAGGAGGGAAACGGCACAGAGGAATCCGACCACTCCGCACGCAATCACAGCTGGGAAGGACACATCAAAAATACGTTATTTTCCTCAATTTTCACCAACATGTTAGTTAAAAGTGTTACTCAATGACAGTCCTCTGATGCTGGGAGTTTTTTGCCTTTCATAAGACATTTCTTTTTAGAAATATCACTAATCCAAATAAATTCATTAAGGAGACATWTCATGCTTTTAAATCCTACTTTWTCACATTTAAACCGTTCAGMTGGGATCTATACAAAGTGGAACTAYGTTTTGATCTGAACTCYACAAGCCTCTCATTTACCCCTTTTCTGAGATGCGTCTCAGATCAACTCATTTTGAGGCTGTATCTTTAAATACAAACAATGAGCTTCACACTCTGCCCCACTCCAGCTTCCAGACCAGTTCATTCAGAGGGGTTTATGACCATAKAGCGGTGCAGAAATCTTTTATTTACAAATTAATTAAAAGGTGTCAACAATGAAAGACTTGTCCATCCAGTCTTACATGTTGGAACCAGAGTCTGACCCAGAACCAGAGGAGAATGAGGACCACCAAAGTGTAGCTTGTAAGTCCAGACCTGATTTAGAAATTCCATCAAATATACTGTGACTTAGTTCAGAAAATATTGTAGAAAATAAAGAAAACTAAACRGGTTGAAAAATACAACTTCAACAAAATATAATAATATTGACGTAACACCGGGAGAGACTAAGCTTTTCTGCACTCCTAGAGACTCCAAGYACACCACAAAATGTATTTAACAGCTAAAAAGTGGATTTTGCCTGAAATGTCCCCTCCCCCCATTAAAAAAAAAGGATAACCTTACCTGCGAGCACATCTGTCCGATCCCACAAGTTTTCAGAGGTCACCCCCTCTGCAGAGTTTATCTCATGCATTCTGCCGTGTGGTGCTCCCTCAGCAAGAATCCTRTTATCAAACTGTTTTGTGACGTCTTCGTCGACATAGTCACTGCCCCAGTTGGACTCGGTAAAAGCATCGGAAGGAATGTCAGTAGTGGTATCGATGACATCGTTGGATGTGTAGTCCTCTCCTGGAATCTGAAAGAAATTTAGAAATTAATGATTACACGACCCGTGAAAGAACACAATTCTAAGTAAACAWGCGTTCACATCCATGTTTTCTTGAGACCCAACATTTTGAGTGTTTGTTTAACCTTTAGAATCAGAACCTGCGCAAAAGAAGAAGTGTATTATGACCTCACCATGATTTTGTTGCCAGAGAAAGATGATTCAGTGACCTCTGATGAGTGTTCTGGACGCTGACCTCCTGCTGCTGTGGTTGTTGAGATGTAAGGTTCTGATGTTGGTAGAGCCTCTGTGGGCCGAACGGTTCCAGAGGAGCTATGTCTTTTTAATAGGTTGTCAAGGTCTTCAAATATWGCTGTGACAAAAATAAATAAATAAATAAATCAACTAAAGCACACACGCATCACATTTTTAACCTCTTATTAGTATTTAATTGCACTGTTTTGCAGATGATGCACAGATTTTTATGCCCTTGAGTCCAGATAATCCAACATCGATTACGTTAGTTCTATAAGTCTGAGATCTTATGGACCGTTATCTTAGGCTCTTTAAATATTTCCATAAACCCAGCTTCTCACTTGAAGCCATTTAATCTTTAAAACATCAAAACAAAACTGCCGTAACTAATTTTGTGAGAAAGAGCTGTACCTTTTTTTTTTTTAATAAAACAACTTGAAAATATTTCCAAGCACCAACCAATTCTATGATRCGCAGGCAGTTATTTCAGCATTAACCACCTCTGTTACTGTATCTCTCTTTATTTTGGCATCAGTCACTTTCTGTTGTCCTGTCTGCAGCTGGTTCAACATTCTGCAGTTAGACACCAAGAAATGAGTCAGTAAGGCCCGGTCTTAGATCTTTTGAACAACTCCCTTTAGATGTTCCACGTTCGGGACTGGTCCGTAGGAAGAATTGTACCCTAAATATGTAGAACCATAATCAACTGCACTCCCTTTGCTGAAGCTTTTACGATGCAGCTAAGACCATTTAACGTTTCTTGTTTCCATTAAGATATTGCTTTGGTTAATGCAGAACTAAATGGAAACTTTAGCACTTACTACTGGTTACAATAAAAGTTTCACTCACTGTGATTCATTTATTTATTTATTTTACCTTAAAGGAATTGTTTTCCATTTGTGGCCGACCAATAAAACCTCACCTGGTTAACAAATCATCACCTCAGGACAAACATCTGCCTTATTTTGAATACTTTGAGTCTCATTGTGCAAGAAGTAGTGCCTGCAGTATTTTTTGCTCATGTGTCTACATGTGGAAATCACGGCGATGTCAAATATTTTAACTATATGTTACCATCAATGTTTCTATTTCAGTAAGAAGACAATCACTGCAATCCAAAAATATAAGACTTCTAAACTCAATATATTGCTACTGTAAATCTTTAATATACGTGTTTTAGAAGTGACTATTTTAAGCTGAAGCTGGTCTTAACTTATACAATGTGTTCACGATACATTAAACCTTTCAAAACAGGGAATAAACTCAGATAAAGAAACAAACAACAACAGCTAAAAATGCCAACGTATTCTTACAGTAGTCTCCAGATCCTGAGCCTGATCCATCATCATTGTCATCGCCACCTTCATCATCTACAGGAGAGTCTCCTGAAGGTAAGCCTTCTATGTACAGATCATCAGTCACTTGTGGAAATGGCTCAGACGAGACAAAGAGCTGTAGGAGAGGASAAAATGCAAACGTCATTCAAAGAGACAAATCCAAAGAAAGACACACACAAATTCACACTTGCAGAATTCCTCCCACTAATTGAAACCATGTGAACGTCTCTGCAATCTGAGAGTAAGACAATACCTCTCACAACCAGTGATGTGTGCTGACCAAATATGCACAAGCGTGTGTTGCTTTGAGACGAACCACAGTTTGTACTGCTTCCACGTTATTTTGTGCGCAGCGGATCTGAGCTGCATTTGTGCTCATTTCATGTGTCATGGTTGTAATTTGTGATTCTTAGCAGAGCCAGACAGCAGAGATCTAAGTGCTTTTGAGCTGAGGAAGGCGGAGGAGGGGAAAGATAGAGCAGCTTCAAAGACGACATACAGAAGAGAACAGACAAAACACCTCCCCAAACACACACGCACCAAAAATCTCTGGAAGAACTCCTACCAACTCAAAGGCCACACCAAAGATGTAGATAAAAAAACAAAAACAAAGATATGCTTTCCTCTCAGTCTAATCAGTCGTGAGTTATTGCCAAGAAGAGCTCAGGCAATCCAGGAAAACAAAAGTAAAAATTTGATTAAAGACTAAAACTGTAAAAAGAGGCAAGAGGAGGATCACACAGATGGTGTCAAGACAGAGAGAGACACAAACATGGATGAATATGGCCCATTGAGACTTGAAGTATGTCTGGTATGTATACTATGCTTCTACTAACACAGGTGCTGAGAGATTTAGAAAGGAGAAAGACTGGAGAAAGGAAGAAGAGACAGGAACACTACTGTGTTTGTCTCTTTAAAAGCAGGTGCTGTCGACAAAAAGAAGGCGTGAGAGGGGAGGAATCATTGTCTTTCTGCGATAAATATTACCTGAGGGTGGTTCATGTTAAGACAAATCTTACAGAAAATATCTTCCCAATTCAATTTAACATTTATTTAACATACACTTTTTGCTTATCACACACAAATGAGCATTTGAAGTCAACAAAAGTTGAGTCTGGTGTGTACACTGTTGTGAAAAAGGCCCAAATAGAAAAGTATTACCATTTACTTTTACAGAACTACGGCAGACTAACTGTGGTAATGCACAGGCTGACTGAAAAAGCAGAAGAGGCTCATCCCATCCATGCCATATTTAGTCAGGGATTATACACCCATATGCTAACAAAACAAAGCACACAGGCAGAAATATAAAAAAGGCTGCATGTTGTACCAAACAACTGTTTCTCTATATGATACATTTAACGTGTGTGAATTCAAACTTTAGGCAAACACCCAAAAAGTGTTGTAATCTTAGTATATGATTTTAGTTTTCTGCCAAACAAACCAAGTGGGAACTGTAGCTGTGGTCAACTTCAAATGTACATTTTTACAGGAAGTCATTTTTTGGGCTCGGATGAGTTCATTTTATTAACAGTACCTACGGTTCGCACTGATTATGGCAAAAGCTCCTTCCACTTCKCTGCTCCTTCAGCCTGAATCTACAGCAGAAAGACTTGAAGTTGAAGAAGTTGGTCTCTTCATGTTTTTAGGGCCATTTTTAATGACTTTGTACTTAAGACATTTGTTTGTAAATGTTTTAACTGATTTTGTACTCTATTTTAGTCCTATCTTACCTTTTATGAGTGTTCCTTGTTTTTCTCTTATTTATCATGAAGTATTTGATTGTAGTTTAATATCTGTAGTTTTGAATTTTGTCATGTTTTGTATGCTGCTGCCGTTCTTGGCCAGGTCTCTCTTGAAAAAGAGATTTTTAATCTCAATGACATCTACTTAGTTAAATAAAGGTTAAATAAATAAAATAAAATGCAAACAGACTGATCTGCCCCAACGAGGAAGAAGTAAAGTCCTCTTGTCGGAAAAAATAATAATAAWAATTTGCCTGACTTTGACATCAGGAACAGCTGAACTGACATAACAAATGCACAGTTATCACAATAAACTAAATTCTCTCTGCACACTGTGGGAGATTGAGGTTAAAACCATGCCGATCATTAATAAGAAGTTTAATATCAGTGCATAGTATGCAGTAATTATCCCTTTAAGGAGTGCATATCACCTGCTGCCTTTATGACAGAGTTTTAAATAACAACCATGAGAAAGGGCCAGAGTTACTGCTGTTTTGGTCAAGTCTTGTAAATAACATTATACACAACCTCATGTAATAACGTAAGGTCTTAAGACGTTAGCACTATGAATACATATCAGGAATAACTACGGTACTACTACCACCACACAAAGCTGAGGTCCATATCTGTAAATCTGACAAAGTTATAGCATTTTTTTCTGTCCGCTAAGGTCAGTTAGCTGTGGTGGCCATCTTGAATTGAGGTGTTTCCAAATTTTAGAGATGTAGATGCGCATCTAATAATTACATTCTGAGGGTTTCACTAAAATCTGCCAAGTGATTCATGAGGTGTTTTTCCTCACAGACTGACAGTGTTGTCTGTAACATTTATTGCCAACGTTTTAAGCAAACATATTCTGCAATGTGTAATACTTGGATCATGTGTTGTGATTCACTCTCAGCTAGTTGCTTAGATGTGGCAGCTATCTTGAATCTTGTTGACTCCAAAAGTTACTCATTTGCAGAGGATGAACTAGTGAATTCTGAGAATGTCATTACAATCCATCCAGTGGTTCAATAAAATACTTCGCTAACAGATAAACACATGCTCACACAGTACAGAGTGACGCTGGCAAAAATACGATCAGCCTTTCATCTTCATCTTCAGAGATAATAAGGAACATGCACAATCACACATTAAAGAAACAACCCATTCAAGTATGAAAGGCCCTTACACCCATTCAGTTGTGTTTTTTTTTTTACCCTAAAATGAGCATGTGTCTACTACAGCTGTGGGTGTAGATTATCAGGCATCCATGACTATCCTGGACTTCTGAAGACTTTTTTACTCTCATCCAAAAGGATTCAGGAGTCTTTTTTGAATGAGAGGTCAAACGTCTTCAAGAAACAACAAAAACGGTCGTTTGGTTTTTGCTATAATTGTATGATAAAGTCCGAAGAACTCAAATTGAAATTAATTCAATTGATCAACATCACGTCCTGTTTTTACGACAAGATTCAGCTGTTCATTATCATAATTTGGTGTAAATGGTGTGCGCGTAATTTTGTAAASTTGATCAAAATGCATACTCAAMMAAWKKWMMAAAAAAAGGATTTTCTTTGTGCATCCATTGCATCAGAGTTTACTGGAAGCAGTGACAGGGAGGTGAAACATCTGGAAAACATACATACCCCACATACACACAGGCTGCATATATGATTGTGGTTTCCTAGAGCTTTTTGTCACAGTGAAGAAAGCTGACTGGAAACAGCTGGAGTTAGAGTGGCACTACTCTTCAGAGCTGTGAAGAGAGAACGTTTCTAAAATCCAGTAATTAAAAAAAAGAGCAAATAATGATTTTGTGTCTGCTGGGATAAAGGTTACGTTTTTTCTCCAATGAGTTGGAAGTCAGTGGGGAGAGGGGGTCAAAAGTGAGGTTGTGTAATAACCAAAAAGCACACAGAGGGTCTATCATCATTGCGCAGATAGCTACAGCAGCAGAGCTCAACACTGTGTACAGAGCCTGTTTGACGGAGGGTGCGAGCCGCAAAATGTTGGACCGCTCAACGTCAAGCTGTCTTTAGCTGTTTTATAACAGTTTTGCTCTCAAAGTTATCAAAAGAAACTGAGCTTATGTTACAGCTCAGCAGGCCTGGATTGTTTTCAGTTAAAAAGGCATTTCTCAAAACGTGTACATGTGACCCATTATCTACTTTTGCTGTGGATTATGTTAAGAGAACCTGTGCTGGGATAAAGGTAATTTGAAACGGCTGACATCAAGCTAAAGGTCACCGTCCTCACAGCTTTGCAAAAAATACCGTTAGTAACTTCTCAGTTAGCTGTGTTGTGGCTTTTTATTACACGGTTTACAATACAGCCTGTTTCTCTCACTACAAAAGGCTTAATCATGGTTTTATTACTCCTGAAAATAAATTACAACAGCATGAAAATCCCTCCTGGACTTGTTGCAATAGAAAGTTGAGCATACTGCCAAGAATGTCCCATAAATATGAAAGAAACTGTCTCGCAGCCACACAGATATATACAATCTTACTAAACAATGTTGTGACTAATGCCGATATCTGAGCGCTTAAAACCGCAGATAGGCCCAACTGTTTACCAACTCCCAACCGCAAGAAATGTCAGCGTACCTTTATTTACATTATCATCTAACCAGTTTGCATTTTTCATCCAAGCATATGCTGGAAGACTGATTCTGATTTCCCTCAGAAGCACTATGGAAACCGTCATAAATAACGAGTGATGAGGTACTGCGCTCTTCCTCTTCCCTCGTGCAGTTTGATGGAAAACTACGTGTACACCACTCASTTACACGCGTGCCTGGACAAGCCCAGTGGGACTCACTGTGAGTCATCCATCCAGAAAATGACACAACTATCACGAGCTGAACGCCTGTTTCAACAGTCGGCTTTCAGATAAGAGCTGCATCACTGGCTGACTAAATTTCTGCAGCCTCCTCAACCGCTCCAGGAAAAGAAAAATGGTTTCGCTGTATGATGCAAAAAGTTATCACGCCCAGCAATTTAGGGCAAGAGCCTGTATTAGAGGCAAGAGGTCAGGAGGAATCCAAGCTGAGCGAGGAACAATAACAACTTMAGGCTGGTAAAAATGTGAAAGTGGCTGGTAGGTTTGAGGAAGTTCGTGTTCTCTGATTTCAAACTGAACTGGAATRGGATCCACAGGGCCTGAAGCAAGAAAGTAACAGCCAACGTTATGTGCATAAAACTATAACTTCAACGTCAGCTTCATTCGGAGTCGGGTTTCATCTTTCTCTTTCACAATATACAGTTCATAAATCTTACATGTTCACTTATGGAGTGTTACTGAGCTTCCTTGGCTCTCATTTGGGATTTTTCTCTTTTTTTACACTCARTAAATCATACAGCAAAGATATTTGTCTTCACATTTGTGACAATAAACATAGCCATGAGCCTGCTACTTTCAGGTGTTTTCCACTTTGGAGTGTGTGTGTGAT
>NW_013952750.1:11914-19505 GCF_001266775.1 Austrofundulus limnaeus | reverse complement strand
TAAACTCAAGTTTTATTTTGAAAAGAACCGAGCAGATTTTACAGCTTTAAACCCAGTGTGGACGGTATTCAGGCCTGTTCTGAGGGATTTGCTTTAAATGTCAGAGCTGTGAGCCAGAGGCTAAACAGACTTGTGAACTTGACACCAGCTGGAAGCCTGAACTTGGCTTGAATGCACACAGTGTAGTGCTGAATATCAAAATATCCCTGTATTAGCGATAAGTCCCCTGTAAATACTGTTGCTCAAACGAAACTTGTTGCCATAACAGTTACTTTGAGCACTTATTTTACACAAAACAATCGGGCGGTATAAAAAAAAAGGGGGTATAAAAACATAAAAAACTGGACATTTATGCATTATTGAAAATTGATTTAATATAAAGCAGAAAATCACAACAGACAACTGAAGAAAAACCTTAGGTTTGATTTATCAAAACGTCTATTACGATTAAAATGTAGCTTTTCTTCTTAATAAAAAATAGAGCCAAAAATAGTCTGGGGTTTCTTTATTAGACCACATGTAAAACAAAGCTAGCATCAAATGCTTACCTTTTTACTGATAGACCCAGCCGAGAGCCCGACGAGGAAGAAAAACCACAGATTCTTCATCTTCACAAGCAAAATACGGAAAAAAGGACCAGGAAAAAAAGCCTTAGAAATTAACAGTAACACTAAAAATGATTTTAAAGCGTTCAACTGGATGAAAAACGTATAAAAATCGGACTGAACACGTTTAAGGTTTCTTCTAAAGCCTCCGTCTTTGCTAAATCTTAGCTCTACTCGGGAATGACCCCTCTCCTCGCGCTGGGTAAGTTACACTGGAAACTTGTTTGGACAATCTGTGCGGCGTGGCTACGCGTTGACGTCATCACAACGACGTTCATGAATGTAGGTGGGACGGCGGCGGAAATGGGGGAGGCGTAGTAATGTCATCGATTTGTTAGAAATGGGCAGTTGTTTTGACATTTTTGTAAACTCTTGAGAGTCCTATTTTCCAATTGACTTCAGATGTTTCAGCTTGTATTGTATTTTTAAAGTCTCATTAAACTAAAAATAGCAATAACACAAAGACTGCTGAAATTAAGTGAACAAACAAGCCAAAGTAAAAACAAAAAAACTAGTTATGCTGCTATACATCTAAAATAATATGTAAAGGCACAAAATTCAATAACTAAATAAACACGAAAAATTGTAGGCCTATTTCAGATCAGATAAAGGACAGAGGTGTTTGTCAATACAGGACTCCTGTAGCTCTATCTGTAGATAAAGTTTAATGAAAATGGATAATGCACACTTTATCCCGTTTCATTTAAAAGAAAACAGATGAGATGTGTCAAAATTAAAACTTAATTTTTCATCTTTTGAATAAATTAATTTCCCTGACTAGTAATTCCGGACTAATTAAATCTTATTAATTTAGCAATATGCTGTTAAACCTTTTACCTGTCTGTTAGTAACAATAAATATTATTCAATGATTCAAACTGACTGCTTTCTTTAGGACAACAGTGGGCCTAGTTTTGTTCCACTGATCAAGCTCATTCTAAATTAAATTAAATTTTATTAAAATAATAGGATCATCAGTGATTTATGCACATTGTTGAGATCCTGTTTATTGTAAATGTTCTTTACTTTTAGTTAGAACATTCAGGGGATGCTTGTTGTTACTATGTTTTTGTACAATTTATGGTTTTTGAAACCTTGAGCTTCTTTAGGAAACGTTGAGGAAACGCCAGCAGCTTGGTTTTGGTCCAATGCTGCCCCCCTGTGACAACTTTATGATAGAAGCTCTGACTTCAGTCATTCTTCAGTCATTCAGTCAGACTTGAATGATCTTCATGGAGCAGTCAACTCATTTATTCCATCATCAGTGGTGGCTGGTCAATTTTTTTTTTGACTACGCTCTTAGTTTCCTTTTATTATCATATTCTCCATTGGTTAATGTTTTATTTTATACTAAAAACTCAACTTGTTCTTTTTGAAAGTTTTAAAATACTAAAACAGATAGTTAAAATTCTATATTTTTGGTAAACTTACTTATTTAAGTTATTTACCACTCTATTATTTAAATTGTGCAGCACCCGGTCCCCTTTCTTTGTGAATACACTCTTAGTTTAAGAGGTTTATAACTTGCTCTTTTTTTGTTGTTAGTCTTTTTTAATAACTTTGTCTTTATCGTTTGTTTCTGTTAATGCCAGGGGGTACTCAAGGCTAACAAATCTCCTKGCACAGATAGTTTATCTTCTGAGTTTTATCAATCATTCTCTAATCATATAGCTCCATTTCTCCTACAGGTTTTCCTAGAAAGTATGAATAACACTCTCCCTCCTTCACTTACTCAAGGACTTATAACTCATTCCGAAACCAAACAAAGACATACTTTTTATTGATAATTGGAGACCGTATAAGTCTGCTCAATAATGACTATAAAATTATGGCTTTAATACTTGCTAATAGAATTAAAGAGGTTTTGGATACAGTTATTGATGAGACACAGTCAGGTTTTATGAGAAACAGACACAACTCGAACGATATCAGACTAGTTTTAGACCTACTCGATTACTCAGATTTGGTACCTGATAAGATAGTTACATTCTCTTCCTGGATTTTTATAAAGCCTTCGATRCAATTCAACATCAATTTATTTTTCAATCTTTAGAAAAATTTGATTTTGGAACATTTTTTTGTAATGCTGTCAAAACCTTATACTCAAACAGTAATAGTTATATTAAAATGCAAAATGGCTCCACTCCTAGATCCGACTTAAAACGTGGTATTCGACAAGGATGTCCCATTTCACCATACTTATTCTTACTTTGTTCACAAATTCTTACAACTCATATCTCCAATAGTGCTGTACAAGGAATAATATAGCTAAAGACATTCTAATCAGCCAGCTGGCTGATGACACCACAGTTCTTTTGAGGAATAAAAACCAGATCCCTGTTGCCTTATATGTGATTGGTGCCTTTTCCAAGGCTTCTGGTTTGTGCTTAAATTTAAAAAAAAAAAAAAGTGAATTGCTAGCAATTAAAAATTGTCCAGCAAATGTTATCTGTAATATTCCTGTCAAACAAGGTCACTTATTTGGGAATTTTAATCTCTAAAGATCAAAAAATAAGATGCTCCTCTAATTTTACACCAATTATACAGAAAACCAAAAATAAACCGCAGAGGGACCTTTCTCTAAAGGTAGAGTATTGATTACCAAAGCTGAAGGATTATCCCGACTGACATATGCTGCTCTCTCCTTACATATAGATAATAAAATTAGTAAAGATATTGACCGTATGCTTTTTAATTTTATATGGAAAAACCGTACACATTATATTAGAAAAACTGTTGTTATGAATGATTACGAATCAGGTGGGCTGAATTTTCTGTATTTCTCCACCTTAAACAACACATTCAAGATTAACTGGGCTAAACATTTTCTTAAGAATCCAACTTGTGTGTGGAATCTTATACCATATCATGTTTTCCTGCGCTTTGGTGGGTTTCATTTAGTTTTAAATTGTAATTATAATGTTGAAAAACTCCCCGTAAAACTTTCATCCTTCCATCAACAAGTGTTTTTGGCATGGACCCTGATTTATAAGCACAACTTCTCACCATACAATTATCTTATCTGGAACAACAGAGATATTTTTAGTTAAAAACAGATCACACTTTCTTGAGACTTGGGTTAGAAATGGGATCCTGCTGGTGGCTCAGCTGAGTAAGTAAAGTAAAGTATTTGTATGTTACTTCACACCTCTGCCTGCTACCCAATCAGCATCACCAGTAACACCTGTTTCTCATCTTTCAGTAACAGCCATCACTTTAGGAAAACATTTCAGACAACTTGGCAATAAATGCTGAAAGTTTTATTGTTTGGCTTTTCATTACAGACAGGCTTTAACTATGTTTTTAGATCACATCTTCAAACACATTTGTATTCAGTTTTCACATTTAATAAAGCATGAACACCTGACTATTTTTGCATTTTTTTCATATTATATCTAAATATATTGTAYGTTTTGGTTTTTATGGTTGTTTTGAATTAATAAAATTTGGTAACAGGCCTCAAGCAAAAGTATAGTGCAATTCATGAACACTTGTTTTTTCGTAAGAAAAACTTTCTCTACTTGCAAATATACTAGTATTTTTTGGACTAAGTACAAACTGCTGAAAAAACATATTTACTCTTTTATCAGAGATACAGTTTCTGTGTATCGGTGCGTTTAATGACATATGGCAATGATCACAGCACACACCAGATGATCACCTGATAAAACTTGGCTTTCTCCAGCAGAATAATGTTCCACAATGTATGAACTCTGGGTTAAAACAAAAAGGCAACATTTAAGAACAAGCTGGGCACTGAAGACATCTTTAATGCCAGACACATATTTATACATTTAATATCAATTTAAGTAAAATAACTATCCTTAAAGCACTTTTGGATTTTTTTTTTTTTACTAACAGTCCAGTTGTTGGTTAGTTCTCTGTTTCATGTAAAGTACTGCCACTCACAAACATGGATGAGTTTCTTTAGAGCTGCAGAGTCTGACCACTTCAACAGAGCAGAGTTCATCTGACTCCAGGTTTAAAGTCTGAGGACTTCAGATTTCTCTTCCAAATCTGTGGGATCTGTCACATGCAAAGGAAATGATCTTTTAACACACATTCCTCTGACATCAACAAATATTCTGCACAGTAAATCGAAACTACTCTACAGATAGACCATCAAACTAAAGCTTAAAGTGCCTGTGACATTAAATTTAAGTGATATATTTGAGTCCATATTTGGAGATAGAACTTTTTTTTCCCCCGCTCTCGCAGGAGTAAGACGCTACTTCCTCCTCTCCTGCCCTTCCTTATCTTTCCCTGCTTTGCTGCTGGAGCCTTCTCCACATTTTTCATCCGAAATAAGAAATCATGGATTTTTTTATGGATTTGGTTAGCAGATCTCTCAATAAAATTTTTGGAACAAAGTTTTTTCTTCTTCCATGGGAGGACATGTCAAAGGTGGGACCTCTGTTCTTCTCTGTTCTGGACTCCGATCACCGGATTCTTCAGATTGGCTTGGTGGTCTCCTGGTGTTCATCTACTGGCTGACTGACCAATTCGAGRGGTGGCCGTATTCTATCAGAACTCGGACATTTTGCCTTGAGCGAGCTGGATTTGGTCTGCAAGCGGTTCTATTGAGGRTCGCGGGCCGGCTGTGGTCCCTGGACTTTGCTGGCCAGATGGAATTGATCTGGGAGGAAGCTGATAGATTCGGCTCGGCGGAATTTGTCCACACCATTTTGCCTGATTGGGATCGTCAACCTTGAGAGTACCAGCAGACACTCTAAAGCAAATGGAAAATTGTTGTCGTCTGCTTGTCTCTTCTGTTCCCAAAACAACTGATTACAGAATCTGGATCTCCCCGACAACGGCCTTGGATCTGTTGACTAAATTCTTCCTGGTTGGAGATGTCGACAAGGCTCTGCCCCATACCTTCCTCCCTCCTCTCACCCGTCTRATCTGTTTTCCAGAGTAGGCTGAAAGCTGCACAGAAATGAACAGTTCCATCAATATTCTGAACTTTGGCTGCGTTGGCCTTGGGGACTGGATTCTTCGGGCCCCCTTAAAACTCACTCCTCTGGCTAATAAACTTGCTCTATGCAGAGGTTTTTTTCATAAACACCATAATGTGCCACAGTGTTGATTTGATGTTTTTGCTTTTATCCTCATCTTACCTTCCCTTGTGTGTTTTTCAGGTTTTTTTGTTTCTAAGTTGGCGCCACGGCAGGCAGCCTGTTTCTGCAACTCCACTGTTTTGAGCTGTTGTAATGTTGAAATTTCCCTACTGTGGGATCATTAAAGTTCTATCTTATCTTTTCTTATTAATAATGAATTGCAAACAAAAATTCACGACACTGAAATTAACAGTCATTGAGAAATTCGCATGAGCAGAAACAGGAAGTGATGTCAATGCCAGAATGAGCTGTTACAACGACTAACAACAGACTGCAAAGAATCGGATGTTTCTGTAGATTATTTTGAGTCATCAGCTAGATAAAGAAGAGTCAGATTTATAAAAACCAAAGAGTTCCCCTTTGACATCACGTCCTGTTTCACTTGGACTGCACCAAATTTGGCAAAAAATATGCAAGTTTTGTGACAAACTGGTTAAAAATCATATGAATGAGGCCAAATTTCTGAGATTTCAGAATATTTTCTTTGATTTTTTTGTAAATGAAGAAAAAGCATGTCACAGGCACTTTAAATAACATTTCACAAACTGAACTGGGATGTGTGACGCTATGTTACCGGTCGGAGAACTGAAGGCTCTAGATGCCTTCCCAAAAAGGATAAGAGCCGTCTCCATATGAGCCCGCTGCCCAAGAACATGAAGCCAGTCACCAGCCAGAAAGCACGAGGGTCCTGCGGTAAAACATACATGCTCGTTATCCGAGGAGGGAACACACAGTTTGCTTGAATTAAACCATCTAAATCCTGCTGGGGTGTGTCTATTTAGCAGCAAAATGCCTCACGTCTTCAAAAGCTGTTGTTAAGTTCATTCCAAAGGCRACTCCGATCAGACCGAACAGCGTAAGCGAGAAGGAACCCATCGTCAGCTGCAGGTTCAGACGCATCATCACGTTTCGATGGCTGCAAGAAAACAAAACAAAAGAAGTGTTACTTCACTTCAATATAGGGTGACCAGATGTCTCCAGTTGCCAGGGACAGCTTGTCCAAAACAGGGACTGTCCCCGGGTGTGTCCCAAATTTTATTGTTATGAATGAGAAAAAAATGTTGCATGTCGGTTGCTACAACGTAGCCGGACCAAGCAAGGGATGCTGGGTGACTTGGTGGAAGCTAGACGTGTGCATTGCAGTTAAAGATGTTCATGAGTGTAAAATTAAATTGTTAATGTTTAAGTCTGTGTTACTGGCTGTAAATTGACACCATGAGGTACTTCCTGGGTGTACGGAGGGGGTGAATTTTCTGATACGGGGGTAGTAAATGAAGTTTGACATCCCTGAACCGTGCTTGACTGCTGGCAGAGTATCAATAATATGTAAAAATTGATAAAACTATAACTGTCCCAGTTTCTTAATTTCATCTTGATATAAACAAATTCATTTTTTTTCCAAGCTGGAAATATCCTTGGATTTAATTTTGGAAATCTGGTCCCCTTACCTCAAAACCACAWCAAAGAAAAACCATCAAAGAAAAAAAAGACAGGTACAGACATGAAAGCATTTTTAGTTTCAAACAAAATTCAAAAGTCTTTATGATTCAGTCCAATAACATGGCATGTACACATGCTGTACGGTGAGTGTGTGTACCTGTCTAGATTGATAAAGATGACGCTCTCGGAGTCATCGATCAGTCCCTTCAACTCTCGGGCTGTGTTTCCCAGCTCCTCAGCCTGCAGGCAGCAGACATTTTATTACAAGAACACATACGGTCAGGGTAAAACATTTAGAAATATTTATTTGTAATAAAATCTATGCCAAAGTGCAGAAGCAGACTGAGAAAAACTTTAGTAACTTTAAAACATTTGAGTTAAAATGAGGTCTGGATTTCAACTTTGATGTAATGTAATGTAATAATAA
>NW_013952750.1:5906-11817 GCF_001266775.1 Austrofundulus limnaeus | reverse complement strand
TCCCTTGATTCTTTTTTTTATCATTATATTTATTGCTCAGTTCAACATTTGGATCATTTAACCTTGTTCTCATACTTGACTCTGGAATATTTTGATGTTAAGAAGAGTTCAGAGTCAAATCCATGACTACAAGGAGCTCCGGGTCCTGAGTAGTGCTGGGCGGTATGACCAAAATTTTATATCAYGGTATTTTCAACATTTACACCGGTTTCACRGTATTTCACGGCATTTTTCTTTTCATCACAGGTCAGCTGATAATAAAATGTACAAACACTGCTTACTGACTTTTCTCTTTTACTGTACCTCTGTCTGTGTCTCTGTTTCCCTCCTCTAAACGTCTTTTTTTCTCCTCATGWTTGGAGACTGTAGTGATGCATTTTGGTCCGGTAGTGAAGGAGGAGGGTTAAGAAAAGTTTATTATAGGGTATATTGTTTTATGTTATTTAATAAAGATGAACAGCACGACTCACCTTGCACACCAGACAACTCAGTTCCACTACCCCCCCACCCCCGGCCTTTTCACAACAGAAGCACGCTAAAGTCTCTATGCGTCTCCACATCTCCATATCAAAGTCGCGTGTTTAATCTAATCGTGGACGTCACTGAAGAGGTGTTTACTACATTCAGCGACGGCGAAAACGGGATGTTTTTTTAACGTCAGTCAATATAAGCAGTGGAATCGCCACCCGCCGCTGCGGCTGCAACAATAACATTAGCATGCTAACGCACATAGCGGTGCAGCGAGGAAAAGTGTCCCCCGAGAAATAGTTCACTGGCGGCCGCGATGAAACGTTCCGCACGTGTTCAGGCTTAAACCGGTATGTCAGTATTCAGAAAATTCATATCATAACAAAAATGAAAAGCAGTATTCGGTACGAACCGGTATACCGCCCAGCACTAGTCCTGAGGCTGCCAAACAAGCCCAAACCATCACCTCCCACCACCCTGCTTGACAACTAGTATAAGCTGATGCTGAGTTTGGAGCTGAACTACAGCCAAACTAACATTTACACTACGTTTAACCAGAACACAGTGATCAAAACATCCTCAGTTTGAAAATATCTAACTTTAAAAATGCTTGCATTTGTTTGTTGAGGGGRAAAGACTATTTTGTGACAAATCTTCCCAACTATTCCTACCTGTTTAGTCTTCTTGCACTAATTTTCATGAACTTTGACACTTAACATTTTGAGAACTGTAGAGTTTTGGGCAGTTTTCTGAGCACTGAATGGTCTGACCTGAAAAGACACGCAGTTGTCCTAAATGTTTGTACTTGTGAATACCGGTAATTCTTCTCACTGGAACAAGAATTCACCACTCCTAGATTAAAGAGAAGCCTCTCTGATATCAATGCTGCAGCCTTTCTTCCTCAGTATTTTAACTGCATGCTGCAGAGCAGTTCTGCCTCTACAGACCTGCTCACATCTGCACATAATCACTTATTCCTAACCATTTATTTATTTATTTAGCTCACTTAACTGCTACCAACTCTTCCTACAAAGCTAGCAAGAGTATCCCTTGTCATTCACACAGGGCTTTGTGTTTTAGAATTTATTTTTGTTCAATAGACACAATGCATTATCACATTACGGGTCGTTCTTGTTTTTAAGATCTACTACAAAACCTATTTATTTTTATTATRTTAATGTTTGAAATGAATAAAACTGAACTTACTTTTTAGAAGTACTATAACAACTCASTGATGGTTTATCAAATGTACTATTAATGACATTAATACTTTAAAAATGAAGAAGGATAACTGATCTTTTAGCTAAGAGGACATTAGTGCAGTCAGATATGTCATTTTGTGAATCACAGTGCTGTTGGCTTGACCTGCATGAAGAAATTTTCCAGCAAAAGCTCCATCTCCTCGGCGTGGTCAATTCCCAAACTGTTCTCTTCTCTAAAAAGCAGATACACAAATATTGCTAGATTCAATATATATATATACTAAAATTCTCAAAAAAGTTGTTAGTATATTAYAAATTTGTCAGAAACAATTTTTAAGATGCTGGTTAGAGAAAAAAATCTTATAAGTATTATACTCCAGGTTTTCTGTGAGGTTTTATCTGTTTCGTAAAACATTTACCAGTCTGTCAAATTTAGATCAGGTGACCCAAATTAAAAATGGCCATTTATATTGAATTTGACTGGCTCTAAAAAATTTAAGCCCTTAAATTGCAGATAAAATAAAACAATAGCTCTAGTAAGGCCCTGGCTTGCTAAATAACGGAGGACGATTTAAAAATAAGAAAGTATTGATAGCTGAGAATAAAAAGTTGACATTAACTGTTAAATAGCATACCCCCACCCCCACCCAAAACTCTCCATAAAAGCTGTTTGTTACTTTATCACACTGACGAAGTAGTTAAACATAAAGTGTCTGATTTGATAAAAACAGATATAAAATTCAGCCTCTTTTRTGATCATGTCTGAAGACATTTAGATCCAGAAATTAAATGCATTACAAATGCTTCACAAGTATTAGACAAACAGATTTCTTCAACTCTTAAAACTTAAACAAATCTGACCCGAACACCTGAGTACACACGAAAACAAAACAATACTTAAAGGAGAGAAGAGGTCGTTCAGAAGCAAACTTTGCCCCTTCAGTGTTTTTCTTTACCTTATATCACAACAAGTGCACAATGTGATTTAGGTTCATTTTGTTTAACATAAATGTGACTGCAGATCAACATACAAAGCTCTTGGGTCAGTCCATTTGGTGAGACAGAATTCTTCAATGATCTCATCCTCATCCAGGATCTTCAGCAAAGAGTCCTTAAAAACTTTTATGTCCGTTTCCAACTCCGATAAGCTGTCAGGGACAGGAAACACAAATCAGACGTGGAGATGTTTGGGTTTAACGCTTCTACTGTTTGTAAACAACAAACGCTTGTGTACTTTACCTCTTGCTGTTCTGTAACAGTATATGCAGCTTACTTCTATCAGCTGAAAGGATCTTAGGGTCCACGAGGAACTCCAGAGTGTCCAGTATTACTGGTTCCAGCTCGTTCAGCTGGGTTTGTAAAGTGTTTACCTGTCAACAGATAGACGGTGAGCAAAACAACAAGTCACTGTATCTCGTAACATCCTCAGATACATGTGTCCCACCCTGTGCTGCAGGATGGCCTCCAGTGCCTTGAACTCAAAGGGCAGAGGGTGCGTCTGTGATGCTAGCTGCGAGGCCAGCTCCAGCAACAACCAACGCTCCAGTCCCAGGCTGCGAAAATCAAACACCAGCAGGAACGTCGGGGTCAGGATGGCTTTTAACGACTGTGAGAAAACAAACAGAGGCAGCATGTTCATCACATAATTAGATGCAAGATCAGACTGCAGTTCATCTCATTCCACATGTCACTGCCAGTGTTGCAAGATGGGAAAGGTTGAAGTATCGCAGCTTAAAATTAAGTATTTTCAGGAACATTATTGCACGCCTCCAATTCGCATTAAATATGGGTCAAAATTAGCTTGGTTCAAACCAGACCCTGTCCTTCACTTTGCTACGCACAAGGGTCTGGACTTGAAGCATAGACAATCGTTTCTTGCAGGAGGTGTGGCCTCTGCTGAAGCATGTGTGTGTTGTTGCTGTGACGGAGGCTAAGCTAMGAAGCTAACCGGAAATCGCGTATGCTGTAAACAACCCTACTGAGAGGAGAAATACACCGAGCCGAACGAGACGACTGTAAATGAGAGCTGCTGCTTTGTCAGACAAATTTATTTTAATTTTGAAGCCTTATCAACACAGACTGGCTTCATTCACTTCCTCCACTGCCATATGCTAAACTAACTAGCAGACACTGCGCAGAAAGTCAACGTCGTTCAAAACTCCTCCTTCTGTTCTCTGATTGGTCCAGGTAAAATAAACTACAAGCAGACACTGAGCAGAACATCGACATCATTCAAAACTCCTCCTTCTGTTCTCTGATTGGTCCAGGTAAAATAAACTACAAGCAGACACTGTGCAGAAAATAGACGTCCTGTTCTCTGATTGACCCGGCTAAAAATCTGCCAACAAAATCCATCTCGATGGGAGAAGTCCCAGACRGAGCAGTGAAGGGAAACTAGAAYTGAGCAGAGCTGCGTAGGAAGRCAAGGGCCAGGCTAGGTCAGAATTACAAATACCTCCTGCCACAGCTTACAAATGACCTGCATCCAAAAAACTGCACATTCTTTATTTATAATTAAGATAGAAAGCACTGACTCTTCAGTAAGCAAAGTAGCAAATGGATGTCTTTTGTTTGTTCGGTTTACAAAAAAATGTATTGTAAACAAATACAAAGCACAAAACAACAAGGAGCCGAGGGGGATTCTGCAGATAAAAGTAAATATTAGATAAAATGACAATAATGAAATTGAAAAAGAGAACAAGTCATTGTAGTGTTTTTGTGCTTCTGATTAGAGGAGAAATGTATTTAAGTACTGTGGAAATTCAAACAGGAAGCTTTGAAAATCAGTTTTATTTCTTTTAAATGAGCTTTTATGATGTTTTGCCTGGATGATTATCAAATTGATAACAAATTCCTTTACACTTTTTTATTTTTTTGCTAGAAAATGTACTCAACTGGCCAGAGACGAGTAAAGTCTTGAGAAACGTTATGTCGGTAAATAAAAAAAAAAGTTTCTTCTGTGATGCCTTGTTTTTTTTTTCCTTTTACTGTCACAGTTCTAAACCTACTTTWTATTCGAGTTTAGAACCGGCAAAAAGAGACAAAGTTATTTTATTGCAGTGGTTAATTTTACATTAATCAGTCAGAGCTGTGTTAACGTCAGAGACTACAAAAGTCTCAATAAAACCAGAAAGAGATTTTCACTAATTGCTTTTCTGAAAAACAGTCACTAGAGGGGTCTGAAAACTTGCTAAATATAGCGACAGTTGCTAAATTGGCAGCACTGTGTTCTGCATCCTGCCACCTCTCATGTCAGACAGATGTGCGTCGGGTGAACTCAGTGATGCATTGAAACGGTCAAATTATTGTGCATTATGGGATTTTAGGAAACACTGATCGTACAGAGGGCAAAATTATTGTACAAATATGATAATTATTGTACATCTGGTCACTGCTGTGTTCTTCACAGCCACGCATGCATTTCAAAGTCTGAAGTTTCAATAGTTGACTCCCATCTGTCAATATTTGCAGTGAGCAACTTGATCAATGAAATCCTGCCAATCTCCTACAAACACAGCTCTGTGTTGTTAATTAATTAATTAATTAATTAAAGTTTCACAGATCAGAGCCAGACCAGTTACAGCAGATACAGTTTACAGCAGGGTCTCCATTTGTAGAAGTGGATTTTCTAACACAAACAAAGGCTGTGGATTCATCAGGTAATGTTCCAACACTCCTCCGTTTTTCTTTCAGATTATTATCAGAAAAAACATACATCACTGCCCAGTTTCTGCATCGTTTCAGGTTGTTTTACTTCAAGTCATTGTGGTTTATTGCTGCCTGGTGGTTTCTGTCTATGCAGGAGCAAATGTGTAACTTAACACCATCTAACTGACCAGAGGATGGCTGTGAAGCTGCTCTGTTTTTGGCTGCTTCYTCTGTTCGGTCTCAGCCGAGCCAACGAAAAAACATGTTTGAAATCCGCTTCCAGCTACAGCGAGTGCATCCGCTCAGGCTCCACGTGTGCTTGGTGCACCTCCCCTCAGGCCAACGTTCACTGTTCAACACTGAACGGGCTGCAGAGAGACGGCTGTCTGGAAAAATTTATTTATGACCCAAGAAGCAGTGTGGAGGTCATCAAAAATGACAGCAGGTACACTTCCTTGGTTAAACAACAACAGTGAAATGATTTCAGTTCAGGAGTTAATATTGAATGTGTTAAAGGGATCTTTGACTAATTGTAACATTAGATTTTATTTGATAAACATTTATTTTAACTGTAAAATAAAGACTGTAAAAAT